>NC_057801.1:216658543-216846046 GCF_018294505.1 Triticum aestivum
TGAGCTGAACACGAAGGCATTGCTTACAAAGTTTCCAACACTAGCTTAATGTTCAACAAAATCATGGAGGAGATAAGGATGTTGTCAATGGGCTCAACAACAATTCATCTGGGTTCCCTTTTTGAAGGAATTCCATAGTTAAGTGAACACGGTGATAGCATTGGTCAGACCCATAAGATATAATGGTGTATGCTCGAGGAGTCAACCACGAGTAAGACAACATTACAAACATCGTTGGTTCTGATTTGATTTGACGATAGCCCACACTCAAATCAAAGGATTGATAAGACAATAGGTCCAGCAACTGATCACAGGGACCAATCGATGACGATATCATCTTTCTTCAACACACACTACACAAGAATATCCCTTTGGAACGAACTAAGTCAGGCAAGCTTTTATCTTCCAACCCTCCAAGTTGTCGTTTAGCTTAACCAACTAGCTCAGGGATATCTGACACCGATTCTTGGAGAGAAGGTGGCTCACAAGAAACCAACTTGATCACGAGCTCAACATAGCGGTCATGTGACAACCTGGTAATACTTCCGAGAAGATGTTCGGAAATCACGAACCACCGATATGTTACTAAGCTCGAGAACAATCTCGCTTTTGAGGGCAAGACGATATGATCAAATGAGTGAGGACTTGACAAGGTCCTAACTCATCAATCGAAAGGTGCACCAAAATAAGGACTAGGTAGCACGATCAGTCTTAGAAGGATGATTCAGAAACCAACACGCTAAGAATGAAATTATTATCCTTTAGCTACCAAGCAACGAGGTTGCTGGGAGTATTGATTTCACACACCACGACTCACTTGTCGGCATTCCGGTTACGACAACACGAAACCGAGGAATGAGTAATGATGGCGAGAGTATCACTAAATCAAGAATTCATAGGATGGTGTGCCATTCCCATGATAATCTTAATATAAAGATGGTAACACTCCAGGGTGGAACAGAACAAAGCTGGATTAGTATTTGATCTGCGGAGTACAACTGCTTTGACCCAATCCTGAATATGGATGAGGTACTGGAGTTTGCTTCTCCTAGTCATTCAGGACAGAATGGCTTGACGGACCACAAGAGTAATAAGCATTGATAACACGAATGCACAATTACTCCTGACTATCAATTGATAGACGAGAGCCAGAAAACAACTAAAGAGGGACAACTCAAAGGAACATATGATTTTCTGAGTTGTGAATGCATAGATTAGCATGTCGAACAAGTTCAACATATTTCTTCCGGACAATCCATGCGGAAAGGTAGAACTGGCAGAGTCACAATTATGAATGGAGAACCCATAGAGAGCACTCCTGTTGTGATCTTTTGATCCAACAAACTTTTGCCGTAAGTGGTTCATGGTATTTGGAAGAAGGATATACCACGGACCTCGAGAACTACTGCAAAGGTTACTAATATCCTAAAGGCGCTAGCAATTACTATCAACATGAAGTAAGTAGAGTGAATCTCGGGTTCAAGAACCCAGGAATAGAATACCTACTACTAAGTAGCATCACGGGATGCTTTCGAGAATGATGGCCAGAATCATCACACTGGGAACACAAATCATGGCTAAATTACTAGATGATCCCCTAAGACACCTAGGGTCATAATACTAGCTCCAACATATATGTCAAGGCAATAAAGTACCTCAACTCACTGATTTGTGTGATTAATCTGACCAAAGGCACATCGGAAACAGGAGGAAGGGATTTGCAAATGCATCCGACTATTTAGAAACCTGGGATGACTCGGACAGCATAACAGCTGTAAATGCTCAGAAAAGATTTAAGACATTCACAAAAATGGTGGCATAACCACTCAGAAGCACAATATCAAGGTTTCAAGATCAACAGTTAACATACGGAGGTAGAAACTGAACTGAGGCTTAAATCCAACAATCTTATAAGTCTACGGAGTAGTAACACGTGATCCTGATAGAAAGAAGAGATAGCCTAGTCCTTAATCCCCGTAGAAGAGAAGATGACGACTCAGATCAGAAGGCATAAGGTGTAAGGAGTAAAAAGAGCCTTACGTTCCATCCCACAATCAATTCCCTTATATAACTAAAGAATTTCTAGACTCAACTTCGACCAGTTTGGCTTGGTAATCCTACAGGCAGTCAAGCTCTGATACCAACGCTGTCAGGACCCCGACTCAATGCCACATCGATCTAGCATGTAACACCTCATATCACTTTGCGGCCTCACGCACGGTATTCCCACGGGTGTCGCCTTACCTTTGCCCGGGACCGTTTGCGCCTTTTGGCACACGTATATGATAGTGTCGCTAGCATCCATATGATAAGGAGCCCGGGCTGACATGGCTAGTCGTAAACCCAAAGTGGCACAAACTTACAGGGACAGGCATCCATGACCCAACATCGAACGTGTCGGTCATCAGCGAGTGAATCCAGGCTGTAGCACTGGGCTAGCAGGACTCCGGTGAACCGGGCTGTAACGGGCTAACAGGACTCCGGTATTCATCGCGTGACATTTCCCCGAAGGGACAGACACAGGAACGAAGAAGGACACATGCCGGCCAGCCTAAGTGTTCCGGAGCAGTAGCAAGCTACCATGGCTCAGTGGAAACACTAGGAGACATTTCCCGGTAAGAGAGGCTACTAAGGATAAACAACTAGATAGTCAGATCCCACACATACCAAGCATTTCAACAACATACACACAATATGCTCGATATGTGCAGATACAACATGGCATCACAACATGACTCTACAACTCAAGTAATTATTCAATAGGCTCCGAGGAGCGAGATATTACAAACAGGGGTCTCATGACCCAACAATCAGAGCATACAAGTCAAAGCACAAGCGGAAGCTATCATGTCTGAGTACAGACATCTATAAATGAAAAGGCTGAGAAGCCTGACTATCTATCAGATCCTGCCGAGGGCACAAGATCGTAGCTGAGGTAACAAGCTAAACGTCGAAGTCCATGCGAAACTACTAGTGAGACCGAAGTCTCTCTGCAAAAACATAAAATAGGCAAACGTGAGTACAAATGTACCCAGCAAGACTTACATCAGAACTAACTACATATGCATCATTATCAACAAAGGGGATGGTGGGGTTTAACTGCAGCAAGCCAGCTTTGACTCGGTGGCTATCCTGAACTACGACTGCAATGTAACTCTTTTGAGGTGGCGCACACGAGTCCACATATTCACCATATCAATACACCACTATGGATCCGCTCCCGTCTCCCTACGAGAACGCCATCCACAGCACTCACGCTTATCTTGCGTATTTTAGAGTATCCACTTTCACTTGTCTATGAACTGATATAAGCAACCCAGAAGTCCTTTTCCGCGGACACGGCTATTCGAATAGATGATGTTAACCCTGCAGGGGTGTACTTCTTCATACATGTTTCCACCACTTAGCGTCTGCACACGACATGTGCTCGGCAGACTTCAAGCGAAAGCCGACGTGGGTGTAGACCACGACCTACCTAAACACTCAAGTCTCTAGTCCAGGTTTATCGCCTATTCGGGTTCCATCCATGAGGAGATCCGGCCAGAGTTTCGCTCACAGCCCCAAACGATGTGAACAGGGTTTCGTGACACCAAACGGGCGCCCGGTATACCCGGCCACGTGCCTACCGCATCACAGCCCACCCCTACGGTCAGCGCTGTCCACGGCCTCCAGCATACTACAAACACCAGAAACTACTTGCAACTCCTGGACAGAGGACAAGGGTGAATAAGAAGTCGAGCGGGGTCATATTTCAGGGCCCAATGCATGGTAGTAGCTGAATCATGGATCACAAACACAGAACTCAGTTCCTAAGGACGGCTTCAATGAGACAACCCACCATGTACTCCTACATGGCCTCTCACCGCTACCTTTACCAAATCGTGTTCACACACTTAGCTCACACACAGTAGGACATGTTCACACGCCTCTGATTCATCCCCGATGAATCAGACCTGACTCAACTCTAAGCAGTAGCAGGCATGACAAACAAGCATGAGTGAGTAGGCACAACAGGGCTCAAACAACTCCTACTCATGCTAGTGGGTTTCATCTATTTACTGTGGCAATGACAGGTCATGCAAAGGATAAAGGGGTTCAGCTACCGCAGCAAGTAACATATGAATCGGTGTTGTCCTAATGCAGTAAAAGAGAGCAGGAGCGAGAGAGTAGGATTGTATCGGAATGAACAAGGGGGTTTTGCTTGCCTGGCACTTCTGAAGATAGCATTGAGTCTTCATCAGTGTCAACGATCACATCATCGGTATCACGTCTATCGAGAGGGGACAAATACCGGCAACATAGAAGGGAACATAATCAATGCAATGCACAATATGATGCATGATCATGACATGGCAAAATGAATGTGTTTTGGGCTAATGCAACTAGCAACAGATTAAATGAAGTTGGTTTGAATACAAGATTCAAATTCAAACTCCATATGTGATTATTCAAATGCCATTTAATTGATTTGTGCTAAACAGCAGCTATAAGTTGTTCTAACATGCATGAAAATGGTACAGATGGATTCCTTGAATTTTTCTGATAATTTTTCATATATAAATTATTTAATTTGGAGTTACGGTTAATTTTCTATGATTTATTGAAGTTTAGGACATTTTCTGAGAATAATAAATCATTTAAGAATTATTTAGATTCCAGAAACATTTACTACGTCAGCAGTGCGTCACCGTGACGTCAGCAGTCAACGGGCGCGGTCCAGGTCAAACCTGACGTGTGGGGACCACACGTCAGTGACACAGTTAACTAACCTAAGTTTAATTAGAGCCCGGGCCCGCATGTCAGTGTCCTATCTACTTAACTAAGTTAGTTAACACTAACTTAACCGGGTACTAATTAAACAGGGGGGCTGGGCCCACACGTCAGTCAGAGAGAGGGGAGGGTCAAACCGGGCAGTGGGTCAACCCACACCGGTCAAGGGTCAACGGTCGCCGGCGTTTAACCGCCGGCGAGTCCAGACGCGGCGGAGGGGCTCGGGAAACGTCCTCCGGCGACCAAAACAGCGGCAGCGATCATCTACGCGTAGCTGGCGCTCAGCCGCATCCATCTAGGCAAGTGGGAGGGGCTGAGGTCGAACGGGCTCGCCGGAATCGAGCTCGCGGCGGCGGCCGAGGTTCGGACCTCGACGGAAATGAGGCTACGGTTGACGAGAGGACGAACGGATGCTTGTTCTGGGCTCCTGGGACCAGGCTGAGCGCAGACACGTGCTCAAACACGGGCGGCAGCAACTGTGGCCGCGGCGGCGCCATGGCCGTCGGCGAAGAGCTCTCGGCTCGTTGTGAACGGCGGCTAGAGAGGGAGATAGAGCACGGGGAGAGGGGGAATCGGGTCAAGGGCTCACCGCGGAGCTGCAGGGAGGGTTAGTGGGCTCGGGGGCGCGCCGGAGTGGCCGAATCGACGGAGAAGGGCGCCGGGGCCGAAGCTTGAAGACGATGGCGATGGCGGCTGCTCGGGGCCCTTCTGGTCGCGTGAGACGACGAGGAGGACGAGGGCGGAACAGCGGAGCTTTGGGAGGCGTCGGGGAGGCGAGACGGTGGCTGTGGCCGCGCGAGCGCTGGTCGGCGGCGACGGGCTCCATTCGGTCGCGGGAGGGGGAGCAGAGGAGCGAGGGGGAGGGAGGTCCAGAGAGCGAGGGAGAAGTGAGAGGGGGTCGGGGAGGCGCGTGGCATCTCCGGGCGTCGAGGAGGGAGGCAACCAGGCAGGAGGTGGCCAGGGGGGAAGCAGGAGGTGGCCGAGGCCTCTCGGGCGTGCGCCACGCCTCGCCTCTGTTCGTCCTCCTGGCAGAGGAGGAAGAGGACAAGGGGGAGGAGGTGGGCTGGGCCGGCCAGATGGAGCTGGGCCAGGTAAGTGGCGCCAGGTAAGTGGCCCAGGTGGCCTTCTCTCCCTCTCTCTGTTTTTCCTATTTCTGTTCTGTTTTTCTTTTATTTAATTCTTTTGCCACTGTTTTGAATTAAAAATAATAATTCAAACAATGCCAAAGCTCCTCTGAATATTTTATATTGCTAGATGGACTCTTCCAAAGGCTTATAAAATATTTCAGGGATATTTGAAATTATATTCTAATTATATGAATATAATTTAAATTCAAATAGCTAATGAATTAAATCCAAAGTCCCAAAAATAATTCCTTAAAAATGTTCAATATTTTGGTTGGGACCAGAACCCTTACCAAAAATTATCAAACATTTAAGAAGAGCATTTTGGAGCAATGAATGAGATTTCTAGGGTTTTTGCCCCTCTTTTATTTAAGTTTTTGAGGCTTCCAAAATTCCTCAGTTCAAGTTTCGAAAATATAGACATGATGCACACATGAAGCTAGCCTAGAGCACTACCAGCAGCTAGGGATGTGACATCTGTGAGCCACGAGGACTCAGCAATCCCATTACCATGGGTATCAAGACTAGCAAAGCTAAAAGGAAAGGAAGGGGTAAAATGGTGAGGCTGCAACAGCGACTAAGCATATATGGTGGCTAACATACGCCAATAAGAGCGAGAAGAGAGCAAAAGGAACGGTCGTGAAGCAATGATCAAGAAGTGATCCTGAACTCCTACTTACATCAAACATAACCCAAAGACCATGTTCACTTCCCGGACTCCACCAAAAAGAGACCATCATGGCTACACACACGGTTGATGCGTTTTAATTCGGATCTGGTGTCAAGTTGTCTACAACCGGACATTAACAAATTCCCGTCTGCCAATAACCGCAGGCACGACTTTCGAAAGATTATACCCTGCAGGGGTGTCCCAACTTAGCCCATGACAAGATCTCGCGATCAACAAAGGAATAGACCTTCTCCCAGGAAGACCCGATCAGACTCGGAATCCCGGTTTACAAGACATTTCGACAATGGTAAAACAAGACCAGCAAGACCGCCCGATGCGCCGACAATCCCGATAGGAGCTGCGCATATCTCGTTCTCAGGGCAACACCGGATGAGCAATCCGTACAACTAAAACCAGACCTCAAGTTTCCTTGAGGGGGCGCTGCAAAGGGCTCTAGTTCGGACCAACACTTAGACAAGCACTGGCCCGGGGGGCTGAAATAAAGATGACCCTCGAGAGAGCGACTCCCAAGGGAAAAGTAGGTGGTGGTGAGGCAAATGGTAAAACCAAGGTTGGGCCTTGCTGGAGGAGTCTTATTCAAAGTGAACTGTCAAGGGGGTCCCATAAATCACCCCACCGCATAAGGAACACAAAATCCGGGAACATAACACCGGTATGACGGAAACTAGGGCGGCAAGAGTGGAACAAAATACCAGGCAAAAGGCCGAGCCTTCCACCCTTTACCAAGTATATAGATGCATTAATAGTATAAGAGATATTGTGATATCCCAACAAAATCCTGTCCACCATGGAGCAATCTTCAACTTCACCTGCAACTAGCAACGCTATAAGAGGGGCTGAGCAAAAGCGGTAACATAGCCAAACAATGGTTTTCATAGGAAAGGTGTCAAAGGTTAGAGGCTGACATGGCAATTTGGGATGGCTTGATAAACAGGTAATAGGTAGCGCAGCATAGCGATAGAACGAACTAGCATAGCAATGATAATAGTGAGATCCAAGGTAGCGGTCATCTTGCTTGAAATCCCGCTAGGAAGAAGAACGAGTCCATGAAGAAGACGAACGGATGAAGCCGAACCAAGCGTAGACGAACGAATCCTCACGATCGCAACAAAACAGGAACTATCGAAAAGAAGCACACAACATAGGTAAACACACCACACATGAACAAGGCATGATGCACAACAAGCATGATGCAAGACAAGACTACATGAAGCTACTCATGGCAAGAGATGATGCAAACAAGAGCAACACATCAAGGCAAGTTTAAATGAGGCCGGGAACAACATATAACAATTCCGGTAAGTCCTCATATGCATATTTCGAAATTGGTCCAGATCTGAATAAACCTTATGTTCAAGTTGTTAAACATCAAGTTAAGATGCACAAGATGATCTACACGAGATTCTAGTCAAGTTACATATAAAGTTCATTTAGTTCGGAGCTACGGCCTAGAAGATATGAGCAAAACGTGTTAAACATGGCATTGATGCAAAATGCACCCAAACATCAAGCAAACACCTCAAAACATGGATGCAACATGATAATATGAAACTACATGCAAAACTAAGCAAGTTTCATATAGATCACATTCAAAACGGAGCAACGGTTCAACACACACACATGAAACAAGTTTAAAGGACAAGCTGTCCAAAACAGCAACTAGGCAAATTGCAAGCATCGAAACAACATGCTACAGCACCCCAACAAGATAACAAAAGGCATGGACATGATGTACAGGTAAAGCATTACAAAACATGAACACTGAGCTATCTCTAGAAATCACTAGAACATGCTCAAACACACCTGGTAAGATTGCAAGTAATAACAATTCAGACTTTGCAGAAAATAACATCACGATGCAATGTTTAGAGCTATCAAACAACATGTTACAGGAACTTATCATGGCAAACAAAGGCATGGCATTATTCTACTAAATGCATAGATCAAAAGTCCCTTACTGACCATAAGCCAAAAAGGATCAGAAAATATGATGGCACCCACGTAAACATAGCAAGTTATATACAGATTCAAACATGGCAGGAACAGAATTATGAAGGCATGTAGATGAGCTTGTGCAACTCACTACAGAGCAATACATGGCATGGCAAGGCAACCAACAGTAAGAAGACATGTTTGTGAAGCTAAGCATGGCAAGAGCAAGTCATAGGGTGCATGGAACACTAGGAAAACACATGGAAACAACTGAACTTAATGTTAACAGGCTGACAGCAACATTATGAAGCAACTTTGGAGCAAGATATGAACAATCTACAGCAAGTTATAAATGCAACCAGGGGCATGGATGGATAGAGGATGACATGTAGATCAAAACATGTTTATAGAACATCTCCAGATTATGCATAGAATGATTAGTAGCAACATGTTTATATAGCATCACGAAATAACAGATTCAGCCTAGCAAAACAGCAACATCATGTACCCTACTTAACAAGCTCGATTCACTCACCACAAGTCATTGCATGACAAGATAAGCATAGCATCATCAAGAAGACATGTTTGTGAAACAAACCAAGTCAAGAACAAGTCCATAGCATGCAAGGATCAACTATAGCAACCTTGGCCAAATTGAATAACATGTAAACAATCTGCCAGGAAACATTTTGAAGCAAAAGTAGAGCACGAAAATGACATGCTAGACTACTCCATAATTGCAACCAAGGGCATGAATGGATAGACAATAACCATATGTTCAAAACACCCTTACTGAAGTATCTCAAAATATGCATGGATCTCTCTGTAGCATCAAGTTTACATGGCATCAAAATAACAGCAGAACAGGGACTAAAATCAGCAACATCACGATGCCTAGTTTGCATGCTTGTGCTAGTCACCACATTGATCAGAAAAATACATGGTAAGCACCTCTGTAAAGAAGACATGGCATAGTTCAAAAAACATGTAGACATCAACCTCATAGGATGCACGCATCCATCATGGCAAAAATGACAAAAGAGTTCGTTCTGATAACAGACAGCAGAAAACATCATGACGCACTCCTACAATGATGATTCAGGCATCTAGATGAGCTCAAATGAATATGATGCAATGGAATGAAATTTTGTACTCTTCGGGGCGAACAATTTGACATATTACACGCGCAAAACGGAGCTACGGATGCAGAGATACGGCATGTTGAACATGGCATGATAATTACACAGATCTGGGGACTTAGACGAAATTCGGGGAAGGGGAAAAGTCAACCTGCGATGCACGGATTCCGAGGCGAGGCGGCTCGCCGGAGTTGCCACTGGAGAGGAGGGAGATGGTGGTCGGCGTGGTCGGGGAGGACGCCGGAGGAGTCGCCGGAGCACGCGGGGGGGGGGGGGCTGGATCTAGTCGCTCCTCGACCGGATCTGGCCGGAGTCGGCGAGGACGGCGAAGGGCGAGGAGGCGCAGCCGGCAGGGCGCGGCACGGCGGCGGGACGGCGGCTCGCGGGGACGGGCGGCACGGGCGCCGTCGGCCGGAGACGACGCGGGGCTCAGGGCGGAGGCGGGCGCACTCCGGCCGGGGTGACGCTCGGCGAAGACGGCGCCGGCAGGGCCGCGCCGAGGCTGGCGGCGGTCGGCGGCGAGGTTGCCCGGCGGCGTAGGAGGCGGGCGGCCGCGGGCGCTTGCGGGCGGGCGCGGGGCACGGGCCGAACCGCGGCGGCGGCGCGGGCCCGCGCGGGCCCCGGATGGGCTCCGCGGGCCGGCGCCGCGGGAGAGAGAGAGCGCGGGTCGGGACACGTGGCGGCATCTGATAGGGCCAGGAGGCGGCGGGGCTGATGTGTCGCGCGTCGATTGGCTGCAGCGACGTGGCGGCGGGCGGTGGACATGTCCGGCGCGACGCGGACATGTCCGGCGGCCGAGAGGGAGAGGGCTAGGGTTTGGACTGCGGGAATTTCGGGGGAGGCCACATATTTATAGGTAGTGGGAGCTAGGAGAGTCCAAATGAGGAGCGGTTTTCGGCCACGCGATCGTGATCGAACGACCGAGAGCATGGAGGGGAGTTAGATGGGTTTTGGGCCACTTTGGAAGGGGTGTTGGGCTGCAAAGAGAGAGGGGCTATACGGTTACCTGGTTAACCGTTGGAGTACCAAACGAACTCCAAATGACACGAAACTTGACAGGCGGTCTACCGGTGCTATACCAAGGCCGCTTGGCAAGACTCGGTCCATTCGGAGAAAGTTTAACACCCGCTCACAACGAGAGACGAAGGGTAACGCCGGAGGGCATAGGAGCGCCGGATTGCAAAACGGACAACGGGGAAAATGCTCGGATGCATGAGACGAACACGTATGCAAAATGAAATGCACATGATGACATGATAAAATGCAACACGCAAGAAAATGACATGGAAACAACGGCGAATAACTAGCAGACACCTGGCGCATCGGATCCGGGGCGTTACAACACTCCTCCACTAACAAGAGATCTCGTCCCGAGATCTTAGGACCGAGACGGAGGAGAAAAGGGAAGAGGTGAAACAAGAACTCAAGAGAAGAAGCAAAGAATAGAGAGCACTCGATAAGAAGAGAGGAACAACGAGATTGACGAGAATTGATAGCTCACGGAATCAGATATACTATGAAACCACTCCGGTTAGAACGAGATAATAAACGAATAAGACTGAAAGGATTTAGGCAGCACTCCGGCTGAAAATAGAAGGAAAAGAACACGAACTAGAGAGGATGGAATGATACTTGATGAAGACATGACACAAACCTCCAGAAAGAATTGAAAGAGTTGAAAGAAAAGAACTTAGAAGGAAAAGTTTAACTAAGTTGTTGAGAGAATCAACAATGAAAGAATAAGTTTGTTGTGGACTTATGGAAAAAACATCTCAAAATTATGAGGTGATAACCAACCACAAACGGAAATGATTGGATAGCTGAGAAGAATGAAGAAATGCAAAACTCCACTTCAAAAGAATATGGAGAATTAATTGCACTTTGAGATGCAAGAAGAAAAGATACTTGAACTCCACCGACAAGAATCTTGATGAACTCTTGAAGAATGAATTAAATCATGAAGAACCACCATGAAGAACTCCGGTAACAAAAGGATGATGAGATAGAATGAAGGATGAAAGAATAAGATGAGCCTTGCGATGATTTAGATGGAGGTTCCGACGAAATGGCCGAGGAAATTGAACTCCGGAAAAGAAAAGATGAAAACACTTGGAACTAGAATTTATTCATCAAGAACAAACTCCGAAGGAAGGGATTACTCACTTGATGAAATAAGAATAAGATTTATTGTATGCTTATCCTTCATCAAATTAAATTGATGACAAGCAATGGATTTTGCATACTACTTATTCTTCTTGAAAAGGATTGAGAAGGGACATAGCGCAAACTTGAGAAGGTCTTCATGAACCACCGGTAGGATTGGAAAGAACGAATGGATTAAAATGATAATCAAAGAAAAAGAATCTTGAACGAACCACCGTAAGAATTCGAAAATGACTGAAGAAAGAGACTGAATCACCGGGAAGAATTAGAAGAACCAAAAAGCTCGAGGGAATTTAGATGCAAGAGAACGGGAAGAAGTCGAGCTGATTAAAGAACACTTGAACGAGGCACCGGGATAAATAGATAACGATAGCTGAAATGTGAGGACGAAGAATTCTTCGGGAACGATGGCCTCCGGTGAAAAGAGATGGAAAAACAACTCCTGACAAACTCTGGATGGTTAAGAAAAGGATATCTGATAAATGAAACAATTTGAGAGGATAATATGAATCTAGAAACTTCAAAAGAACGGACAAGATTTAGAGGAAAAACTCTTCTTCGGTCTTCAACTGATGATGAGAAACAACAACAAAATAACTGAGGTACTCCGGGAAAATGAAAAAGAGGAAAGGTAGAACCCGAGATGAAAAGAATTTGAAAGCGATCTTGGAGATGGCATCTGACTGATGAAATTCATTCTTACATCACACTTGAAAAGAATTTGAGAATAACTCCGGGAAATTAGAAGAGTCAGGTTAGATCCTGGGAAAAGACCTGTGGGTTAGGGCCCACTGAAGATAAAACACCGTTGGAAATGGATGATGAACAGATAGATGAAGCACCGGAACAATTGAAATATTTGGATGAGGTGACAACCTCGAATTAATTGGAACACAGACGAATCTTCTGACATGACTTGAACACTCCGAAAGGATAAATTGGCGAGAGGAGAACGAGCAGGGAAAACACTTGATCCGAGGAAAAGAATATGATCAACCCGAAAAACTTGAATTGATTTCACCGGAAAAGAAAAAGAGATGAAGAATGTCGAACAAAACGAGAATTCACCGGTTGAAATAATTGAGGGAAGACTGAAAAGGCTCCACACGAATGAAATTGATGGTCGAAAGAGATTCAAGCTCCGGGAAGAAGAGGGTGGGAGGGCGGGAAAACAAAGGCAACTTGGAAGGGGAAATCGACGAATATCTTGAAGAGAAAACACCGGTTGAAATAATTGAGGAAAGAAAGCAAAGACTTCACATAGTAGGATGGATACTCGATTACGGACTCCGGTTCCGAGAAGAAGAAGGGTGGGCAGGTGGGAAAGAAAACAACTGAGGATTGAACTCAAAGATGAAGAGGCTCGAGTCGACTTGATGAGAAATGCACCGGATGAAAAGGGCTGAGGAACAACGATCCACAAACCAACTGCGTGATCCTAAAGAAAATTTGAAAGGGAAGAGGAGTAGTTCAAAACACCTACGTCAAAATTCCTTACCAGAGCGACGAAGGGGCTGAGGAGTAAAAAGAATTCCTACTCTCCGATATAACTAGACTCCGAAAACAGTTTTCTTCTAGACTCAACAACGGCCAAACTACACGATCAATCAAGGGGGCTCCTAGGGTCGGTCGAGGCTCTGATACCAACTTGTCACGCCCAATATGCGACCCTATTCCAAAAGGAACTCGAAGGTCCCATCAAGGATAGACTCGCATATTGAAACGCTTTTGCAAGGTGGATATCATTACATCAACATTACATAATAGATGGGGATACATACAAAGGCATACAATGCCACACGAATACAACATCACAATACATCAGAGCATCATCCGACTACGGATGAAACACAAACAGAAACTCGAACGACATCCACCCTGCTAGCCCAGGCTGCCGACCTAGAACCTATCCCTGATCGAAGAAGAAGCAGAAGAAGAACTCAACGCAAACAAACATCGCTCTCGCGTCATGATCATCGCATAACCTGTACCTGCAACTGTTGTTGTAGTAATCTGTGAGCCACGAGGACTCAGCAATCCCATTACCATGGGTATCAAGACTAGCAAAGCTTAAAGGAAAGGAAGGGGTAAAGTGGTGAGGCTGCAGCAGCGACTAAGCATATATGGTGGCTAACATACGCAAATAAGAGCGAGAAGAGAGCAAAAGGAACGGTCGTGAACTAGCAATGATCAAGAAGTGATCCTGAACTCCTACTTACGTCAAACATAACCCAAAACCGTGTTCACTTCCTGGACTCGGCCGAAAAGAGACCATCACGGCTACACACATGGTTGATGCGTTTTAATTCGGATCTGGTGTCAAGTTGTCTACAACCGGACATTAACAAATTCCCATCTGCCAATAACCGCAGGCACGACTTTCGAAAGATTATACCCTGCAGGGGTGCCCCAACTTAGCCCATGACAAGCTCTCGCGATCAACGAAGGAATAGACCTTCTCCCAGGAAGACCCGATCAGACTCGGAATCCCGGTTTACAAGACATTTCGACAATGGTAAAACAAGACCAGCAAGACCGCCCGATGCGCCGACAATCCCGATAGGAGCTGCACATATCTCGTTCTCAGGGCAACACCAGATGAGCAATCCGTACAACTAAAACTAGACCTCAAGTTTCCCTGAGGGGGCGCTGCAAAGGGCTCTAGTTCGGACCAACACTTAGACAAGCACTGGCCTAGGGGGGGCTGAAATAAAGATGACCCTCGAGAGAGCGACTCCCAAGGGAAAAGTAGGTGGCGGTGAGGCAAATGGTAAAACCAAGGTTGGGCCTTGCTGGAGGAGTTTTATTCAAAGCGAACTGTCAAGGGGGTCCCATAAATCACCTGACCGTGTAAGGAACGCAAAATCCGGGAACATAACACCGGTATGATGGAAACAAGGGCGGCAAGAGTGGAATAAAACACCAGGCAAAAGGCCGAGCCTTCCACCCTTTACCAAGTATATAGATGCATTAATAATATAAGAGATATTGTGATATCCCAACAAAATCCTGTCCACCATGGAGCAATCTTCAACTTCACCTGCAACTAGCAACGCTATAAGAGGGGCTGAGCAAAAGCGGTAACATAGCCAAACAATGGTTTGCATAGGAAAGGCATCAAAGGTTATAGGCTGACATGGCAATTTGGGATGGCTTGATAAACAAGTAATAGGTAGCGCAACATAGCGATAGAACGAAGCAACTAGCATAGCAATGATAGTAGTGAGATCCGGGGTAGCAGTCATCTTGCCTGAAATCCCACTAGGAAGAAGAACGAGTCCATGAAGAAGACGAACGGATGAAGCCGAACCAAGCGTAGACGAACGAATCCTCACGATCGCAACGAAACAGGAACTATCAAAAAGAAGCACACAACATAGGTAAACACAGCACACATGAACAAGGCATGATGCACAACAAGCAGGATGCAAGACAAGACTACATGAAGCTACTCATGGCAAAAGATGACGCAAACAAGAGCAACACATCAAGGCAAGTTTAAATGAGGCCGGGAACAACATATAACAATTCCGGTAAGTCCTCATATGCATATTTCGAAATTGTTCCAGATCTGTACAACTTATGTTCAAGTTGTTAAACATCAAGTCGAGATGCACAAAGATGATCTACACGAGATTCTAGTCAAGTTACATATAAAGTTCATTTAGTTCGGAGCTACGGCCTAGAAGATATGAGCAAAACGAGTTAAACATGGGATTGATGCAAAATGCACCCAAACGTCAAGAAAACACCTCAAAACATGGATGCAACATGATAAAATGGAACTATATGCAAAATCAAGCAAGTTTCATATAGAGCACACTCAAAACGGAGCAACGGTTCAACACACACATGAAACAAGTTTAAAGGACAAGCTGTCCAAAACAGCAACTAGGCATATTGCAAGCATCGAAACAACATGCTACATCACCCCAAAATGATAAAAAAAAGGCATGGACATGATGTACAGGTAAAGCATTACAAAACATGAACACTGAGCTATCTCTAGAAATCACTAGAACATGCTCAAACACACATGATAAGATTGCAAGTAATAACAATTTCAGACTTTGCAGAAAATAACATCACGATGCAATATTTAGAGCTATCAAACAACATTTTACAGGAACTTATCATGTCAAACAAAGGCATGGCATGATTCTACTAAATGCATAGATCAAAAGTCCCTTACTGACCATAAGCCAAAAAGGATCAGAAAATATGATGGCACCCACGTAAACATAGCAAGTTATTATACAGATTCAAACATGGCAGGAACATAATTATGAAGGCATGTAAATGAGCTTGTGCAACTCACTACAGAGCAATACATGGCATGGAAAGTCAACCAACAGTAATAAGGCATGTTTGTGAAGCTAAGCATGTCAATATCAAGGTCATAGGGTCCATGGAACACTAGGAAAACACATGGAAACAACTGAACATAATGTTAACAGGCTGACAGCAACATTATGAAGCAACTTTGGAGCAAGATATGAACAAGCTACAGCAAGCTATAAATGCAACCAGGGGCATGGATGAATAGAGCATGATATGTAGATCAAAACATGTTTATAGAACGTCTCCAGATTATGCATAGAATGATTAGTGGCTACATGTTTATATAGCATCACGAAATAACAGATTCAGCCTAGCAAAACAACAACATCATGAACCCTACTTAACAAGCTTGAATCACTCACCACAAGTCATTGCATGACAAGATAAGCATAGCATCATCAAGAAGACATGTTTTTGAAACAAACCAAGTCAAGAACAAGTCCATAGCATGCAACGATCAACTATAGCAACCTTGGCCAAATTGAATAACATGTAAACAATCTGCCAGGAAACATTTTGAAACAAAAGTAGAGCACGAAAATGACATCCTAGGCTACTCCATAATTGCAACCAAGGGCATGAATGGATAGACAATAACCTATTGTTCAAAACATCCTTACTGAAGTATCTCAAAATATGCATGGATCTCTCTGTAGTATCAAGTTTACATGGCATCAAAATAACAACAGAACAGGGACTAAAATCGGCAACATCACGATGCCTAGTTTGCATGCTTGTGCTAGTCACCACATTGATCACAAAAATACATGGTAAGCACCTCTGTAAAGAAGACATGGCATAGTTCAAAACACATGTAGACATCAACCTCATAGGATGCACGCATCAATAATGGCAAAAATGACAAAAGAGCTCGTTCTGATAACAGACAGCAGAAAACATCATGAGGCACTCCTACAATGATGATTCAGGCATCTAGATGAGCTCAAATGAATATGATGCAATGGAATGAAATTATGTACTCTTCGAGGCGAACAATTTGACATATTAACGCGCAAAACGGAGCTACAGATGCAGAGATATGGCATGTTGAACATGGCATGATAATTACAGAGATCTGGGGACTTAGACGAAATTCGGGGAAGGGGAAAAGTCAACCTGCGATGCATGGATTCCGAGGCGAGGCGGCTCGCCGGAGTTGCCACCGGAGAGGAGGGAGATGGCAGTCGGCGTGGTCGGGGAGGACGCCGGAGGAGTCGCCGGAGCGCGACCGGGGGGAGGAGGGGGGCTGGAACCGATCGCTCCTCGACCGGATCTGGCCGGAGTCGGCGAGGACGGCGAAGGGCGAGAAGGCGCAGCCGGCAGGACGCGGCACGGCGGCTGGGACGGCGGCTCGCGGGGACGGGCGGCACGGGCGCCGTCGGCTGGAGACGACGCGGGGCTCGGGGCGGAGGCTGGCGCACTCCGGCCGGGGTGGCGCTCGGCGAAGACGGCGCCGGCGGGGGCCGCGCCGAGGCTGGCGGCGGTCGGCGGCGAGGTTACCCGACGGCAGAGGAGGCGGGCGGCCGCGGTCGCTTGCTGGCGGGGCGCGGGGGCGCGGGCCGAACGGCGGCGGCGGCGCGGGCCCGCGCGGGCCCCGGATGGGCTCTTGCGGGCCGGCGGCGCGGGGGAGAGAGAGAGGGTGCGGGCCGGGACATGTGGTGGCGTCTGATAGGGCCAGGAGGCGGCGGGGCTGACGTGTCGCGCGCCGATTGGCTGCAGCGACGTGGCGGTGGGCGGTGGACATGTCCGGCGCGACGCGGACATGTCCGACGGCTGAGAGGGAGAGGGCTAGGGTTTGGACTTCGGGAATTTCGGGGGAGGCCACATATTTATAGGTAGAGGGAGCTAGGAGAGTCCAAATGAGGAGCGGTTTTCGGCCACGTGATCGTGATCGGATGACCGAGAGCATGGAGGGGAGTTAGATGGTTTTGGGACACTTTGGAAGGGGTGTTGGGCTGCAAAGAGAGAGGGGCTATACGGTTTCCCGGTTAACCGTTGGAGTACCAAACGAACTCCAAATGACACGAAACTTGACAGGCAGTCTATCGTTGCTATACCAAGGCCGCTTGGCAAGACTCAGTCCATTCGGAGAAAGTTTAACACCCGCTCACAACGAGAGACGAAGGGGAACGCCGGAGGGCATAGGAGCGCCGGATTGCAAAACGGACAACGGGGAAAATGCTCGGATGCATGAGACGAACACGTATGCAATGCAATGCATATGATGACATGATGAAATGCAACACGCAAGCAAATGACATGGCAACAATGGCGAATAACTAGCAGACACCGGGCGCATCGGATCCGGGGCGTTACATTAATTCTGTATTAGATTAACCTAATCATTTAGTTAACTATTTAACCATGTTTAATTAACCTGAGACTATGACGAATGGGCCCCATGTGCCAGGGTTGACCTAGTCAACGTGTAGACCTGCTGACATCATGCTGATTTCACACTAACCCAATAATTACCTTTTCTAATTAATTAAAATCTGTTAATTCCAAAATTGAATTAGAACTTCAAAAATTAATATAAAATAATCCGTAGCTTGGATGGAAAAACTTTGTACATGAAAGTTGCTCAAAACGACGAGGCGAATTCAGATACGCAGACCGTTCGTCAGCCACACGTCCGTAGATTAGTGAACCTGCAACTTTCCCCCCTCCGGTTCATCTGTCCGAAAACGCAAAACACCGGGGATACTTTCTCGGATGTTTCCCCCTTTCGCCGGTATCACCTACTACCGCGTTAGGGCACACCTAACACCGCTCATTGTCTTGTCATGCATCATCATGCTTATGTTTGCATTGTATTTACTGTTTCTTCCTCCTCTTCTCTCCGGTAGACTATGAGACCGACGCTGCTGCTGCCTAATTCGACTACGGAGTTGACGACCCCTCCTTCTTGCCAGAGCAACAAGGCAAGCCCCCCCTTTGATCACCAGATATCACCTATTCTACCATCTACTGCTTGCATTAGAGTAGTGTAGCATGTTACTATTTCGATTAATCATATTCTGTTGCATAGCCTGTCATTGTTGCTACATCTGTTGATACATTACCTGCAATCCTAAATGCTTAGTATAGGATGCTAGTTTACCATTAGTGGCCCTAAATTCTTGTCAGTCTGCCATGCTATACTATCGGGCCGTGATAACTAGGGAGGTGATCACGGGTTTATATTATACATACATATACTATACAGATGGTGACTAAAGTCGGGTCAGCTCGTTGAGTACCCGCAAGTGATTCCGATGTGGGGGCTGAAAGGACAGGTGGCTCCATCCCGGTAGAGGTGGGCCTGGGTTCCCGACGGCCCCCGACTGTTACTATGTGGCGGAGCGACAGGGCAGGTTGAGACCACCTAGGAGAGAGGTGGGCCTGGCCCTGGTCGGTGTTCGCGGTTATTTCAAAATATAACGCTTAATGAGATCTTGGTATTTGATCTAAGTCTGGCCACTGGCCTATAAGCACTAACCAATTACGCAGGAAATTTATGGGCACTCGACGTCGTGGTATCAGCCGAAGCCTTCTAGATGTGAGCGACTGAGCGGCGCGCGCTGGATTGGACTGGAATGCCTGCTCTTGTATTAGGGAGGCTAGGTCTGCTTCCGGACTCCCTCGCAACGTGCAGGTGCGCAATGCGCGATGGGCCCAGACCCCTGCGCCATAGGAGTTAGACCGACATGCTGACCTCTCTGTTAGGCCTAGGTGGGGCTGTGACGTGTTGATCTTCCGAGGCCGGGCATGACCTAGGAAAGTGTGTCCGGCCAAATGGGATCGAGCGTTTTGGGTTAGGTGGTGCACCCCTACAGGGAAGTTTATCTATTCGAATAGCCATGTCCCTCGGTAAAAGGACGACTCAGAGTTGTACCTTGACCTTATGACAACTAGAACCGGATAATTAATAAAACACACCCAGACAAGTTCCACATACAACCCGGTGATCACTTTTCCACAGGGCGATGAGGGGAGGATCGCCAGGTAGGATTATGCTATGCGATGCTACTTGGAGGACTTTAGTCTACTCTCTTCTACATGCTGCAAGACGGAGGCTGCCAGAAGCATAGTCTTCGATAGGACTAGCTATCCCCCTCTTATTATGGCATTCTGCAGTTCAGTCCATCGATATTGCCTCTTTACACATATACCCATGCACATGTAGTGTAGATCCTTGCATGCGAGTACTTTGGATGAGTACTCACAGTTGCTTTTCTCCCCCTTTTCCACCCTTTCCTTTCTTCCTGGTTGTCGCAACCAGATGCTGGAGCCTAGGATCCAGACGCCACCGTCGACGATGACTCCTACTACACTGGAGGTGCCCACTACTACATGCAGGCCGCTGACGACGACCAGGAGTAGTTAGGAGGATCCCAGGAAGGAGGCCTGCGCCTCTTTCGATCTGTATCCAAGTTTGTGCTAGCCATCTTATGGCAACTTGTTTAACTCATGTCTATACTCAGATACTGTTGCTTCGGC
This sequence comes from Triticum aestivum, assembly GCF_018294505.1. NCBI lineage: Eukaryota > Viridiplantae > Streptophyta > Magnoliopsida > Poales > Poaceae > Triticum > Triticum aestivum. The sequence continues at coordinate 216,679,186 of NC_057801.1, forward strand.
TGACTCGTTTGTATTCGAGCTTATGTATTCGAGCCCTCGAGGCCACTGGCTTGTAATATAAAGCTTGTATTATTTTAATTTGTGTCTAGAGTTGTGTTGTGATATCTTCCCGTGAGTCCTTGATCTTGATCGTACACATTTGCTTGTATGATTAGTGTACGATTGAATCGAGGGCGTCACAAGTCAGCCGTTAAACTCTTCAAGGGGCTAGTCTGCCGTTTTGGTGTGCCAAACAGGGTCATCACCGACAATGACACGCAGTTGACAAGCCACACCTTCGTGCAATACATTCAAGACCTCGGCAGCAAGGTTTGTTTCGCTTCCGTGGCACACCCACGGAGCAACGACCAAGCGGAGAGGGCAAATGCTGAAGTACTACGGGGCCTGAGGACGAAAACTTTTGACAGGCTGCACAAGAGTGGAAGGCACTGATTGATGAGTTGCCGGCGGTTCTTTGGTCCATCAAAACAACGCCAAATCGAGCCACCGGCCAGACACCCTTTTCCCTGATATACTGGGCATAAGTAGTTCTCCCCACGGAACTCACATACGGGTCACCTCAAGTGCTCGCTTATGACGAGCTTGAGCAAGAGCAATTGCGGCAAGATGATGCAACGCTCCTCGAGGAAGATCGTCTTCGGGCGGTTGTGAGAGCAGCATGCTACCAGCAAGCCTTGCACCGCTACCATACCCGCAAGGTTCATGCCCGAAGCTTTGAGGAAGGAAACCTTGTTCTTTGACTCGTTCAATCAGCCAAGAATTCCAACAAGTTGACGCCAAAGTGGGAAGGCCCTTATCGGGTAATACGAGTCACCAGGCTTGGCGCAGTCCGCCTGGAGACCGAAGATGCCGTTCCAGTGAGCAACTCCTGGAACATCGAGCATCTTCGCAAGTTTTACCCATAAGGCGCAGTTGCTGGGCCCCCGGCATGCCCCCCTTTTGTACAAGCCTTGCCGGCAAGGCATGTAACCCTCTATACAAAGCCAGGCGCAGACCCTGAGCATAAATAAATGAAGTGCTGGCGCCCTAAGTTATAGCATGCATGCTAGTTTAAGTCTCTCCCTTGGTTAGGGTTGATAGTGCTTAGCGGCGACTAACCCCTAGCATAGAGGTTGAGTGTGCCTCTCTCTGTTCCTTTCCGTCCTCTTTGGTTCGCAGGGTACATGGACATTTCTGCTGAGCTGTTTGGAAGAAAGAGAATGAGCCGGCGCTCCGGTCCCGCCAAGCCAAGGTTGCCGAGGGCCGAAGACACAAGGGTCCAACCTCGGCAAGCCAAGACTGCCGGGGGCTGCAGAGTCAGATAAGTCCTTCGTCCCCTATTTTGCATTTCCGTATAAAATTGGGGCGTATGAGACCTCGTTTTATTCCCAGGCTGCCGTGCTCCCCTTTTCCTGTACCTAAGAATTATTTCTTGGGTCGGGGTCTGGTTGTAGCCGTGGTGACAAGGAAGCAAGCGTAGGGCCTAACCCTACTTCGCCCCTGCCTCTGCCGAAAGTGTCAGTGTGGTCAAATGAAGTAAGGGAGCGGCAAGGCCAGTTGTCGGGCGACATTGTTTACATTAAGAATAACAAGGATTCGTTCCTTGGTATGGGCTTCGCTCATGCACAAAGAACCCGACAAGCACCCTTTTTCATTAATACATCCCATACATGTACAATTCATACGGAATGTAAACATGAGCAAGGGGATTACAAGTTTTAAATTCAACTAAGGCCTGTGGGCTTACAAACTAAAAAGGGATAAGGTGCCCGTAATCCCTTTCTTGTCCCTCTCCTCAGGAAACGGAACAAGAAAGCAAGAGGGCAAAAGGAGCGCCTAGGAGAGGTACGAGCAGCAGAAGGCACCAAGAGAACATATCAGCGGTCGCCCAGGAGAGGGCTGGTGATGATGGTGCCGGGAGAAGAGCTGGAAGATGAGGCAGCGGGTCACCAATACGCTACGAAGGCGTCGATGCCATCATACTTCGACTTGACGGCCCACCACCCACCTTCTTCGCCTTCTCTGGCCCCGCCCCCCACGCCAGCCACCCAAGGAGGCGACCCCGAGAAGTTCAAGGAGCTGGCCCCACCAGGAGAAAGGGCCAGGTGCAGATTCTGCTGCTGCCGGCGCCGCCCAGGGACGAGGGGTCCGACGCCTAGTCGGACCCATCATCCTCCCTCCTGCTACCCTCATCGTCATTGTCGTTGTCCTCCTCGTCACTCCCGCTCGAGGAAGATCTTCGTCATCAGAGGAGCTCTCCACGCAGTTCCAAAGTCTCCAAAGACCTTGACGGAGAGTAGGCCATTCTCCATTAGTTTGAAATAGAGAACGAGTCCCACTGTCAGGCTATGGATATGAGCGAAGGTCTTCCATCCGCGATGAAGATGCATGACATGAGGGCTAGGAAATCGACATCAACTCGTGTGCCTCTATTCCCGCAGCCCCTCATATGCAATCTCAGAGCATGTGGCGGGTCGAGCTCCATCTCCCTAGCAAATGGAGTAGGGAGACGAAGACGATGATGCGCCTGCCGGCATAGCCTGATGAAGAATTTGCGAGGCTGGTCCCCGACGTGGCCCTCCATTGGGGGAGGGTGCGCCGGCGGGGGCGAGGCCGGTGCGCTGCCCCATCCTCCTCTTCCCTGAGCATCGCGGCGACCTCAGCCTCTCCCCCTCCCCCTTCCCCTCGTTGCCGGCACGGTCTCCGCAAACTCTTGGGAAGGAGGGCCGCGTTATTGGGCAGTGACCCTCGTCGCCACCGTCGAAGCACCGACGCGCCCTCTCGTCATAGCAGAAGGGAGAAAGAAGCCAAGGTGGGAGGAAGTAGATGTAGAAAGATTGAGGGATGCCATCCCTCCCCCTTCCCTCCTTATAAAGGGGCGGGATTGGGGCTCGGACGCCTCTCTCAACCACTCCGGCTCATTAAGGTGGCAGCAGGCGAGGCCGTCGACCGCCCTCCTTGCCCAATTGAAGGCGCGTGGATATCGACCCACGCACGTGCCTTCCCATATTCCATGTGCATGTCGCCTACCCCGCGCCGTGCATGTGGCATACGTGGTGCAAGGGGCAGGTGTAGTGGCAAATGTGGAACAACGGTTCCAAGGCGGAGGGAGTAAATGAGCAGTGGCCATGCAGTCTTAAAGGGACACGCAAGCTGCCTCTTTACTATTCACCACAGGATGACGCAAGCATGCTTCGGTCACCCCACACACGATCCCCACGTCACACATTCAACACAGGTCATGGGGAAGCGCAGCGGACGAAAGCTTCCGTGGTAAAAATCGGCCCCGCCTGCCCGCGCACCGTTCTCGGCCTAGCCCAACAACGCGTTGCGCTTATGTCTGTCCCAGGCCCGGGGGCTCCTGTTGGTGTACAAAAGTAGGGGTTCTACTTTGTACCCCTCTACCTATGCACGGGCAGTCAGAGCCGCACCCGCGGCCACACTAAACAGGGCAGAGGAGGGAAGCCGAAGCCACAAGACGAATCAAGCAATGCCAAGACCAGAAACACGAAGAGCAAGAGGGAAAGGTGGACTCTCCCGGCAAGACCCTTGCCGGGGCGGCCTCCGCAGCCCCGACAAGAGCCTTGCCGGGGAAACTTGCCCTACACCAGCGGAGCGTGCCACCCTTGAGCCCGAGGTTTCCAACATCGTCAACCACATTGGAACCAAGGCTCGGGAGGCACCTCCATGATGGAATGCAGATGTTTGTGAAGATTGCAAACATGCAAGATCAGATGAAGACCAGGAGACAAGACCTCCGTCAACATCCTTGCCGGGGAAGACCGCGGTGCCACGACAAGACCCTTGCCGAGGACATCAGCGGGACCGCGTCTAGGTCCGCGCCCCCAAGGCCCCACCACCGTTCCCATGCAGCTGCCAGCCAGCCAGCCAGGCGAGCACCTGCGTGGCGACGTGCGGCCCCGAGGCCAACTCAGCAAGCACCTACGTGGTGGCATGCAAATCTTCGTGAAGACGCAGCCACTGCACCAGCTCAGCAGCCATCCAGCCTACATGGCCCGGACGCATGTCCCGGCGAGGCTAGGCGGTGACAGCAAGAAGGGCACGTCAGCAGCGCATTAAATGCGTTTGTCCGCCGCCACCAGAGGATAGACTCAGCCACTGCATGCACTTTCCACCTCCTGTGTGCCACTTTGGCATCCCCTTTTTCTATAAAAGGAGGCCCGAGGCGTACTGGAGATGGATTCGGCTTTTTGGACTATGCAAGCACCGTAGGTAGTTCAAGAACACAAGAACATTCAGATATACACTAGAGCAGGAATAGGGTATTACGCGATCCTCGCGGCCCGAACCTCGGTAAACAATCCTTGTGCTAGCTCCTAGACCCGCTCTTTCCACAACCTCGCGCCCGCCGGCCGTAGTAGGGATTCTTGTGATCCCATAGGCGTCGTTCCCACTGACAAAGGGAGATTGGTTTTTCTCTATCCTCCTCATCCAACTCCGAGCCTAATCTTCTCCAACTATTTGCTTAATCTTCTCCAACTATTTGTTTAATCTTCTCCAACTAGTTAGTCTTAAGAGAGACTGCAAAGGTGACCGACTTCTATTTGTGTCTTTATTGTTTCATCAACAGTCCTCTATTATTGTCATCACACTTAATATCTTTGGAACAGTGATGCACAGCTCTATTTTAGTGGAACTACACAAAATGATCGGAATGTTGCATGCTCCAGAGAGCTACTTTTTTCCCAACATGCCTTGTTGATTTAGATAAAGCTGGGGGGAAGCTGTTACCAATGTAAGCATGGATAAATTTTAATTTAACACCTTCTCACAACTTTTTCTTCAGTTGTGATGTAAATATTAGCTCTGATATGCTAATGATTGAGAAGCATTAGCAAGGAAGTTAGTTTTTTTTTCTTTTCTGAAAGAGCATGGATGGCAAGACACACGAAACAAAAGCTGAAAGCTTACATCATTGTACAATTTCATGTCGGTGGAAAATTATTTGTATAGTACGTCAACTATGTATTCAAATGTTGGAAGCTTGATAGCATTGCCAGAAGCCTCTTCAGCATCCGGGTCCACGTGCCATGCACAAAATTATACTCCCGCCGTTCCTAAATATTTATCTTTTTAGAAATTTCAAATGGACATATTTTAGAGTGTAGATTCACTCATTTTGCTTCGTATGTAGTCACTCGTTGAAATCTCTAGAAAGAAAAATATTTCAGAGCGGAGGGAGTATTGCACAACTGCAAGGGAGACTCAGCCCGGTCGTTGAGCCGCACTAATAGTGAGTAATGAGCAGTAAAATCATAAGCCCCACTGTCGTGGTTCTAAGTCTGATAGTAGCAAGGGGGGGGGGTAGGTATGGAGATGCAAGATCTTAGCTATGGCGAAGATGTACACACGAGGTTTACGAGTTCAGGCCCTTCTCGGAGGAAGTAACAACCCTACGTCTCGGTGCCCAGAGGCGGTCGGTTGGTTTATGTGTGTTGTGTTACAGGGGGTGCGAACCCTTGTCCTAGAGGAGGGGGGTGGCTTATATAGAGTGCGCCAGGACCCTAGCCAACCTCCATTACAAGGGGCTTAATGTACATAAAGTAAGGGCGTTACTGGTAACGGCAGTCTTAACTACTCTTAATGGTCATGAAGACTAAGGAGTGAATGCCCGGCTGTTGTGCATTCTTCCGACTCCTGGTCTTCGATATAGTCGAGTCATTCCCCATATGGTCGAGTCAAAGTGGGGAATGACGGTCGAGTGATTATACCGTCGAGTGGATTCTTGGTCTTCTTATCTTCTGGGGTAGTGACCTTGGGTAGGACGTAAAGGGCGGGCCTATGACCCTACCCCAGGTCTGTATCCTCATCAGTAGCCCTCGAATGGATTAAGGTGCGAGTGCGAAATAGGCTTAAATTGAACTTGTTCTGAGCTTTGGGATCTCGCGAGTGCTTTCTGCAAGTCTGAACGCCCGTGTCGATATTTGGTGTCGACTCAGTCGCCTTTATCCATTCAGTGGACAGTCAAGTGAACTGTTGATCTTATGTGCCGAGTGTCGTGTTGGAGCGCGGGATCCTGGGTGCGATTGTCTGCAGTGTATCCCAAATTTCACGGGATACGAAATTTTGGGGAAGCGCGCCAGACGGGGAGTGCCGAAGCGGGCCGAGCGGATGAACAGTGATTCCTCGACTCCCGTGCCGCCTTTTTCGCCACGTACACTGCACGCGACTATTGCGAGATTTGACGGGATCACCTGGTCCCACGCGCCAGTCCCTCGGAAACTATCTCTTATAAGGTGACCGGACCGAGGCATCTGCACTGTGCACTTCTTCTCTTCCTTCTTCTTTCTCCGCTCTCCGCCGCACCTTATTCTTCCGCTCCGACGCCACCGCCCCGTCGCCATGGTGAAGGACAAGACGGCAGCGCTAGAGCGCGTGAAGAAGATGAAGGAGGTGGCGAAGGGCAAGAAGCAGCAACTCGGGTCGTCGTTACGCGCGGGGCTGCCGCCGGGCTGGATCCAGGGCGATTGGATCCGGTCTTTGATTCGGCAGGCGGACCTGGAAGAGCTGCCGGAGTCGGGGTTAATCGCCAAGGGAGCGGCGAGGTTGCCGGAGGGGGAGATGAGTCCTCAGCCTCGACCGGGTGAGTGTGTCCTGCTCGTCACCCACGTTGACCGCGATTTTTCACTTCCCCGCATCCTTTCTTCCGGGGGTTCCTGAACTTTTTCGGTGCTCAACTCCACCATTTCCCAACACCATCACGTACTTAGCTGCTTTCGTGTCGATGTGTGAGAACTTCTTGGGGTGTCGACCGCACTAGGTCTTTTCAAACACATCTTCACCATTCATTCCCAATCGGTAAAAAAAGGCGAAGTCGAGTGACTCGAAAACCCATGTTATCCAGATGTGTGGGGGTTTAGGTATCCAAAAGAGGAAATGGAGTGCCTTTCCTGCCATGACTCTTCCTGACTCCGTTAGAGGCTGGCAGTCGACTTGGTTCTATTGCCAGGATGTCGCGGCTCCAGGTCAGTTGACCGGCCTTCCCCACTTCTCATTTGACCGAGTCCAGACTCCTGCTCCACTGAAAGTGACTACTGGCGAGACCATGGAGACGAGGATGTTGGTGGATAGGGTGGTTCAGCTTATCAATGATGGCGTTATGGGTCTGGATCTGTTGGAGGTGTTCCTCAGTTGATGCATCTAGCCTCTCCAGGCCCGCGATCACCCGATGTGGCTGTATTCCGGACCGGACGACACCGCTCGGGTCCATGCAGAAGAAGTGTCATCTGAAACGGTGGCTTTGTGGCTGAGGAGCATCACAGGCAATCAGGACAATCCCAGAGGATCCAGGCAAGTTGTTCCCTTTAGCAGCATAAACCCACCCAACAAGGTATGCTTTTTGTTCCGACTGCTTCTCATTCAAGCTCCGTCTGCACTTGATATTGACCGACTCTTGTTCGACCAATTTGTTCTGCAGGTGTTCACTGAGATGCATTCGATGCCCAATGGCGAACAGGTTTTGGAACAAGCCCAGGAGGGGGAGGACAGCACGGAAGATAGTGCCGAGTGGGATTCCCAGGGAGACGACGAGGAGGAGGAGAGCGAGGAATCAGATGAGGAGGAGGAAGTCGACTCGCTGCCGCGCTCCGAACATCGATCCAAACATCAGCATGATCCGGCTGGCGGGCACGGGAAAGGTGTGGGTCTGAGTGCCAATACTCAGAAGCGCACTCGGACGTCGACTCCAAAGCCGACGGAGAAGGTGGCCAAGCAGCCTAAAGTTGCTCCCTCCAAGGCCCGGAAGACATTGCCACGCATCAAGATGGACGTCCCCGTTGCCTCAGGGTCGGTATCTTGTTTGTGTTTCTGTAAGTCGACTGAAGATTTTCTTGATCTGACCGACCGATCCTTGTGTCTTTCCAGCCCCACCTCTGCTGCCACTGACTTGGACATTGACAAGGCACCAGGAGACGAAGAGGCCACCTCACGAGCTGGTAAGTTCGTTTGACCGAGTTCTGTTTAGTCGAGTGGATGGCCAATTGACTGAAAACTTGACACTTCTCTTCTTATGTAGCTCCACAAGATATCGTTGTGCTTCCTAATGACGAAGAAGAAGAAGTGCCTCTACAGGAGAGGAGGAAGAAGAGTGGAAGCTCAAGCAGGAAGAAGCTTGAAGTCCAGGTCCCTCAGTCGACACCGGCGCCTGAAGCGATAGTCCGGACCAACGTCACATTTGCTAACCCATTGACGACTGATCGTCTGTCGGGGTCGACTGCGCAGACACCTGCTGCACCGGTGCAACTCCACTCATCTGACCAGGCAGCTACTTTGAACCCTCTAGATCCATCCCTCTTTGCTAAATATCAAACTCCAGAAGACTCGCCGGGTGCCACTAGGGAAGCTCTTCGCCAGGCAAACCTTGTCATGGAGCAGGTGAAAGTGATGCATGAAGCCAGTCAGATAGCTTACAACGCTAGCACTGCCCTTCAGACCAATGTTCAGGTCAGCAAAATTCTGACTGAAATTTCTGAATGTCGCTTTATATCTGATCACCCACTGGGTGTTCCTTCGTTTAGAACTCATGAAATCTTCAATTCTGCACTTTTCGAATCAGTGGGGGCACGTCGAGTGCACCCACTGGGTGTAGTCCCCGGGACCACGGTCGGTTGCTGGGAATCGACTGAGGTCTAATGATGTGTCTTTTTTTTTGAACTCACGCTGAGTATTGATCTAATCTAGTGGGGGCACGCTAAGTGCACCCACTGGGTGTAGTCCCCGAGACTACTGTTGAATATTTGATTCGGCAGTAGTCTTAGAGTAATTCTTTGCTTTCACTATTGCTTCTATCTGTCGACTGACATGTCTGTCTGTCTGGCTGCAGAGGTCTTGTGATCTTGGAGCTCGGCTCACCAAGTTAAAGAAGAAGCATATCAGCGTTGAACTTGACCTCGAACTTGCGAAGAAGAATCTGAAGACTGCCCAACAAGAAATGGCCATCATGGGAGGTAATCGCTCGACCATTTTGTCTATTTTGTAGCTTCATACTTCGCACTAGTTTTTCCTTTAGTCTCTTTGAACCAAGTGATTTCACACGAGCAGATGTGCGTAGTGAAAATCGTCAACTTCAGTCTCGTCTGAAGAGTGTTGTTTCTTTAGAGAGGATGAAGGAGGCTTTGGAGCAGAAGGATCTGGATCTGGAAGCCGCTCATAAGGAAGCACGCGAGAAGACGAAGCTTGCGGACCAGAAGCTGGCTTCGGTCAGCAAACTGGAGGAGGAGAACGCGAAGCTGAAGACTGCCATCTCAGACACCAATCGGGAAGTCGAGCAGCTGAAGAAGGACAAGGAAAATCTGACCACTGAAGTTGGCGGCCTCAAGACCAAGACCGACAAGCTAGAGTCCTATCTGGAGCGACTCGTCGCCAAACTTGTTCTGAAGCTTGAAGGTATGATCAGTCGACTCATCACTTTGTTGCCGATTGAACTTTGTTGTCACGTCGTCGATTCATCACTTTTTGCAATGGGATAGAACCGTGTCAGGACTTTGAGGCTGAAACTGGGCGGGTCGAGGAAGGTCTCGACCCCATCAACTGTCCCATGAAATATGAAGTTGCGATGAACTTGCTTCGACTGGAATCACGCTTGGACGGTGCAGTCGACTATCTGGATCGGCTGAAGGCGGCGATGGCCTGAGTGGACGCTGAACTCTGGCCTCGGGAGGAAATATCTCAAGACCTCGAGTCCTTGATGACTCGGCTAATTCAGATTCCAGGCCGAGTGCAAGAGTGGAAGAAATCTTCTGCCCGCTGTGGCACTGATGTCGCTTTGTCTTTGGTCCGAGTGCACTGCAAGGAGGCTAAGGAAGACAAGCTGGCAGCTCTCAAAGTGGCAAACACTAAGAAGCACTCCTTCCAGGACTTCATGGACACTTTCCTCGAGGCAGCCACTCGCATCACCGACAGCATCGATCTCGACAGCTTCTGCGACCGGGACAGTCCTTCTCCCACCGAGTGATCAGAAAACATTATGTTATCACTTTTATTTGCCTCGGAATGCCGAGTGAATTTGTAACCGTTAAAACCCCTTCGGGCCTGATGCCCGAGCACTTTATTCTGCGGTTAAGAAACTTTGGATTTATCATCTCATAAATTGCGTCTGTCTTCGAACGAAATTCGCTTTTCTCTCGAATTGTTGTGTGTTTGCTTGATGCAGCTTCTGGAGAAGAATGGCAAGTCGATTGATCGGGCGGTCCTTGAGAAACATTGATCAGCTCATCAGCGAGGCATTCAGCAATGGTCTTGGCGTTCCAGTTGACTGATCGGGTGATCTTCGAGCAACATTGATCAGTTCATCAGCAAGGCATTCAGCAATGGTCTTGGCATTCCAGTCGACTGATCGGGTGATCTTCGAGTAGCATTGATCAGCTCTTCAGCAAGGCACTCAACAATGGTCTTGACGTTCTAGTCAGCCGATTGGGTCATCCATGTATGCCTCCACATTCCAACTGATTCAGGTGATCCTTGAGTAGCATTGATCAGCTCATCAGCCAGGCACTCAGCAATGGTCTTGGCGTTCTAGTCGACCGGTCGGGCGATCCTCGAGTAGCATTGATCAGCTCATCAGCAAAGCATTCAACAATGGTCTTGACGTTCCTGTCTCCGATTGGGTGGTCCTTGAGTAGCATTGATCAACCCATCAGCAAGGCACCCAGCAATGGTCTTGGCGTTCCAGTTGACCGATCGGGCGATCCTCGAGTAGCATTGATTAGCTCATCTGCAAGGCATTCAGCAATGGTCTTGACGTTCCTGTCAACCGATTGGGTGATCCTTGAGTAGCATTGATCAACTCATCAGCAAGGCACCCAGCAATGGTCTTGGCGTTCCAGTCGACCGATCGGGCGATCCTCGAGTAGCATTGATCAGCTCATCAACAAGGCATTCAGCAATGGTCTTGATGTTCCTGTCAACCGATTGGGTGATCCTTGAGTAGCATTGATCAACTCATCAGCAAGGCATCCAGCAATGGTCTTGACATTCTTGTCAACCGATTGGGTGATCCTTGAGAACTATCGATCAGCTCATCAGCAAGGTACTCAGCAATGGTGTTTCAAACTTAGGCGAGCACTGGGCTGCAGCTAAGCCTCCGAGTGATAGGATTGCTCACCACTCGATAGGATTTTTCAAACTTAGGCGAGTACAGGACTGCAGCTAAGCCTCCGAGTGGGAGGTTTTCTCACCACTCGGTAGGATTTTTCAAACTTAGGCGAGTCCGGGACTGCAGCTAAGCCCTCGAGTGGGAGGTTTGCTCTCCACTCGGTAGGATTTTTCAAACTTAGGCGAGTATGGGACTGCAACTAAGCCCCCGAGTGAGAGGTTTTCTCACCACTCGGTAGGATTTTTATCACTTAGGCGAGCACTGGGCAGCAACTAAGCCCCCGAGTGAGAGGCAGACTCATCACTCGGTAGGATTTTTATCACTTAGGCGAGCACTGGGCTGCAGCTAAGCCCCCGAGTGAGAGGCAGACTCGTCACTCGGTAGGATTTTTATCACTTAGGCGAGCGCTGGGCTGCAGCTAAGCCCCTGAGTGAGAGGTAGACTCATCACTCGGTAGGATTTTTATCACTTAGGCGAGCCCTGGGCTGCAGCTAAGCCCCCTAGTGAGAGGCATACCCATCACTCGGTAGGATTGTTATCACTTAGGCGAGCACTGGGCTGCAGCTAAACCCCCGAGTGAGAGGCAGACGCATCACTCGGTAGGATTTTTATCACTTAGGCGAGCACTGGGCTGCAGCTAAGCCCCCGAGTGAGAGGCAGACCCATCACTCGGTAGGATTTTTATCACTTAGGGGAGCACTGGGCTGTAGCTAAGCCCCTGAGTGAGAGGCAGACTCATCACTCGGTAGGATTTTTACCACTTAGGCAAGCACTGGGCTGCAGCTAAGCCCCCGAGTGAGAGGCAGACTCATCACTCGGTAGGATTTTTATCACTTCGTCTTAGGCGAAATAGATTCATAGCTAAGGTAATTCGTACGAAAGAAATAAACAACAACCATTTGGAAGAAGTAAATTATGTCTTTTGATAGTCAAACTAAAAGGTATTTCTTATTACATCTCATCATTCTAAATATTTAAGAATAGAAAGGGCGGAGCAGATCCGCATTCCAGGCGCATGGCTCATCTTTATTATGTTCGACGTTAAAGAGACGGTATGCTCCGTTGTGGAGCACCTTGGTGATGACAAAATGGCCTTCCCAAGCAGGAGCAAGCTTGTGAGGTCTTTGTTGGTCCAGTCGAAGAACCAGGTCTCCTTCTTGAAATGCTCGACCCCTCACATTTCTAGCGCGAAATCTACGCAAGTCTTGCTGATAAATGGTCAACCGGATCAAGGCCATCTCTCTTTCTTCTTCCAAGAAGCCGACTGCATCTTGCCGAGCTTGTTCTGCTTCTTCTTCTGAGAAGAGTTCGACTCGAGGTGCATTGTGGAGCAAATCACTGGGGAGCACGACTTCAGATCCGTAGACTAAGAAGAATGGAGTCCTTCCAGTCGACCGGTTAGGGGTTGTCCTCAACCCCCATAGTACGAATAGAAGCTTGTCGACCCAGGCTCCTGCTGCATTTTCAGGTCACGCATCAACCGAGGCTTCAATCCTTTGAGAATCAATCTGTTTGCCCGCTCGGCCTGCCCATTCGACTGAGGATGACCGACCGACGCATAGTTGACTCTCGTGCCTTGAGAGGCACAAAAGGCTTTGAATTCTTTAGAATCGAAGTTCGAGCCGTTATCCATGATGATGCTGTGCGGAAGGCCATATCTAAATATAAGTTCAATGATGAAACTCACAGCTGTGCTTGCTTCAAGGCTTTTGATGGGCTTGGCTTTGATCCACTTGGTGAACTTGTCGATTGCTACCAGCACATGAGTAAATCCACTCCTGCCTATCCTTAAAGGTCCAACCATGTCCAGTCCCCATACGGCAAAAGGCCAGATGAGTGGAATTGTTTTTAGAGCCGGCGCAGGTTTATGAGACATATTGGAGTAAAACTAGTAGCCTTCACACTTGTCCACTATTTCCTTAGCCATCTCGTTGGCCCGCGGCGAGTAAAATCCGGCTCGGTATGCTTTGGCCATGATGGTCCGAGAGGACGCGTGGTGACCACAGGTCCCCGAGTGAATATCATTGAGGATCACTCGGCCTTCCTCTGGCGTGATACACTTCTGGCAAACCCCAGTTGCACTTTCTCTGAACAACTGCCCCTTTATCACAGTAAAGGCCTTAGATCGCCGGATGACCTGTCGAGCCTCTTCTTCGTCCTCCGAAAGTTCTTTCCTAAGAATGTATGCAATGTACGGCACTGTCCAGTCGGGAGTGATGACCAGAACCTGCATGACTAAGTCGACCACGGCTGGGATGTCAACTTCAGTCGGATCTGTAGCACTCTTGGGCTGTGGCGACTCTTCTGTGAAGGGATCCTCTTGAACCGAAGGTGAATGAATATGTTCCAGAAACACATTGCGGGGGATGGCCTCTCTCTCGGAACCTATCTTTGCCAACTCATCTGCAGCTTGATTTTTCAATCGGGGCACATGGTGAAGTTCCAACCCCTCAAACTTCTTTTCCAGCTTCTTACAGCATTGCAGTAACCAGTCATGGCTGGACTTCTAACATCCCATTCCTTCATCACCTGGTTAACCACCAAATCTGAATTGCCATACACCATGAGGCAACGGACGCCGAGTGAAATGGCCATACGCAACCCATATAGAAGTGCTTCGTATTCTGCTTCATTATTGGAGGAATCAAAGTGAATCTGTAGAATGTAATTGATCCTGTCTCCACAAGGGGACACTAATACTACTCCAGCACCTGATCCGTTTAGCATCTTGGAGCCATCGAAGAACATAGTCCAATGTTCCGAGTGAACTTGAGTCGGTAGTTGCTGTTCGATCCACTCGGCAAGGAAATCCGCGATTGCTTGGGACTTAATAGCTTTCTTTGCCTCAAACCTGATGTCCAGTGGAAGGAGTTCAATCGCCCATTTTGCTACTCGACAAGTTGCATCTCTGATATTCAGGATCTCAGACAACGGTGCGTCGTCGACGACTGTAATAGAGTGATCAGAGAAGTAATGTGCAACCTTCTTCATGGTCATGTCAATTCCATAGACAAGCTTGTGATAATGAGGATAGCGTTGCTTGGACGGAGTAAAAACTTCAGAGAGATAATAAACTGGGCGTTGAACCTTGTAATCTTTTCCTTCCTCTTCTCGCTCGACCGTGAGTACTATACTAACAACTTGTCCAGTGGCTGCAATGTAAAGCAGTACAGGCTCTTTGCTGATTGGCGCAGCGAGCACTGGCTGGGTGGAAAGCAGGGCTTTGAGCTCTGCAAACGCTGCATCAGCTTCTTCAGACCACTCGAACTTATCAGATTTCTTCATCAATCGGTAAAGAGGCAAGGCCTTTTCACCGAGACAAGAGATTAATCGACTCAACGTGGCCAAACAACCAGTCAGCTTCTGAACGTCATGCACTCACACGGGGAGTTTCATTCAGAGGATGGTATCAACTTTTTCTGGATTGGCGTCGATCCCTCGTTCGGAAACGAGAAAACCGAGCAGCTTTCCTCCTGGAACTCTGAATGTGCACTTTGACGGATTAAGCTTGATATCGTACCTTCTTAGGTTGGCAAAGGTTTCTGTGAGATCAGTCAATAGGTCGGAACTTTTGCGAGACTTGACTACGATGTCATCCATGTATGCCTCCACATTCCGACTGATTTGGGTGAGCAGACACTTCTGGATCATTCTCATGAACGTGGCTCTGGCATTTTTAAGACCGAATGGCATGGTGACATAGCAAAAGCACCCGAATGGGGTGATGAAGGCTGTTTTTATTTTATCGGGACCATACAGTCGGATCTGATGATACCCGGAATACGCATCTAAAAAAGACAAGCGCTCACACCCCACGGTCAAGTCAACAATCTGATCGATACGGGGGAGAGGGAAGTGATCTTTCGGGCAGGGCCGATTGATATGCTTGAAATCAATGCACATGCGAAGTGAATCATCCTTCTTGGGGACCATGCCGACATTGGCAAGCCACTCGGAGTGGTAGATTTCACGGATGAACTCTGCTGCCAACAGTCGAGCCACTTCTTCGCTGATTGCTTTTCTCTTCTGAACGGCGGACCGCTGAAGGTGCTCTTTGAGGGGTTTTACCTTGGGGTCGGCACGCAAACGGTGCTCAGCCAGTTCTCTGGGTACACCTGGCATGTTAGAGGTTTTCCATGCGAAGATGTCCCAGTTCTCATGGAGGAACTGGATGAGCGCTTCTTCCTATTTGCTGTCGAGCATTGTTGATATATGAGTCGGTGCAGCATTGGGATCAGTCGGGTGAATATGAATCGTCTTTGTTTCACCAGTCGACTGAAATGCAGAGTCTGTCGCAGGCTTCTTGGCTCGGAGGAAATCACTCGGATCTGCACTCTCCTGATACTCTTGGAATTTAACCACCGCCATTTGTGCATCGGCGATTTTGGAACCTTTCTGCAAACATTCTTCTGCTTTCTGCCGATTGCCAGTGACCGTGATCACACCCTTGGGACCATGCATCTTCAGCTTGAGGTACACATAACACGGTCGAGCCATGAAACGAGCGTACGCCGGTCTCCACAGGATGGCGTGATAAGCACTCTAGAAATCCATGACTTCAAACGTCAACTTTTCTTTCCGGTAATGCTTGGAGTCACCGAAAACCACGTCAAGAGTGATCTGGCCGAGTGACTCGGCCTTCTTTCTGGGAATAATGCCGTGAAAGCTCATGTTGCTCTCGCTAAGCTTGGACCTTGGGATGCCCATCCCTTTCAAGGTTTCAGCATATAGGATATTCAGGCCGCTACCTCCATCCATCAGCACTTTACTCAACCGAGTGCCACCAACCACTGGGTCGACCACCAGCGCTTGCCTCCCGGGGGTGACTATGCGAGAAGGATAGTCTGACTGGTCGAATGTGATGGCTGTCTGGGACCATTTCAGGTACGTGGTCGTCGTCGCCGGAGCAACCATATTCACTTCTCTATTGATTACCTTCAACCGACTCTTGCTCTCAACATCGGCAAAAATCATGAGGGTGGAATTGACCTTGGGGTAACCGTCATCTTCCTCTTCCTCCTCATCTCTGTCCGACTCCTTGTCCTTTTCATTGGGCTGTTTCTCCCGGAACTGTTGGATCAGGAGTTGACATTGTCGAGTGGTATGCTTTGGGTAAATCAGATTACCTTCCTCATCTTTCTTCGTGTGAATGTGACACGGCAAGTCCAGCACATCATTTCCTGCTTGATCCTTCACCTTCTTAGGAGGCCAAGGCCCCTTAGGTTTTCCCTTAAACTTTCCTTGAGCCACTGCTGTAATCTTCCCAGGTGCCGCTGGCTCGGCTTTACGCTTTTGCTTCCGACTGGAACCACCTCCACCAGCCTCTTGGCCGACTGGTTTACTCTTCCCGCTTCGGAGTCAATCCTCTTCTTCTCCGTTAGCATACCGGGTGGCTATCTCCATCATCCAGGTCAGAGTCATATCTCCAGTCCGACCGAACTTTAGAACCAACTCTCGATACGTGACGCCTTCCTTGAAAGCGCACACCGCCTGATGCTCTGATACATTCTCCACGGTGTGATGCAAAGTGGTCCACCTCTGAATGAATTCCCTCAAAGTTTCATTTGGCTTCTACACACAATGCTGCAACTCGGGATGCCATGTTGGCCGCTTGCACGTGCCCTCAAAGGTTTGTATGAACACTCAAGATAGCTCTTCCTAGCTTTGTATACTGTCTGGGGCCAACTGAGTCAACCACGCTCGGGCTGACCCTTCCAACATTAGAGGGAGATGCTTCATTGCTATCTCGTCGTTTCCGCCTCCAATCTGCACAGCCACTCAGTAATCTTCAAGCCAAGTTCCAGGCTTGGATTCCCCGGTGAACTTACTGACTCCTATTGCCAATCTGAAGTTGGGAGGAATCACTGCTGCCTTGATGGCTCTGCCGAAACACTCTGGGCCTGAAACATGTAATCTGCTGCAACTCGGACGATCTCTGCCCAGGTCTTCTTTGTGTGCTCTATTCCGGTCGACTAGGCCTTGGACGAGAATGGATCTTGCATCGAAGCCTGGCTCCCTTGGGTCGACTGGAGCTCTGCGCTCGTCCCTGTGACGACGTGTGTCATCGTTCTGCCAGGCACGTACGACGCACTCCTCGGAGGAGGCGTCGGCACCCGACGACAATTGTCGCGGTCGAACTAACGATCGTACTGCCCATGGCCTTCACGCTGCGGGGGTGATCTTGGGCTATGGGCCGACTGGACTGCATCTGCTACCACGGATCTGCTGTGTATCCTATTCCGTGATTGAGACACCGCAGAATTCTGCTCTCCTGCCGCTCGGAGCAGGGCCCGGATCTGCTCCAACCCTCGGCCAGCCTCTGACTAGGAAGGTTGAATCGACTCTGCAATTCGGGCCGCAGCAGTGAGGTTCTGAATCGGAGTACGGTATACCTTAGGTGGAGGTGGGAAAAGTTGCCGTTGACTGGAATCAGGAACTCGATCCCGGGCTAGTTCGTCGAGAGCGCGTTGCAGGTTTTCAAGTCAAGTGCGCTCAGCCAAGTTAGCTAAGCGCACCCGCTCCAAGCCCCGAGCCTCGGGAGTTTCCCCAATGATGGGCGTGTGAAGTGCGTCCATGTTGCAACGATGAAGATCCTCTCTCTGCTGAGAAGAGAGTGGTTCGGGATGGTACTCCTCATGGACCAGTGATGGATCGCCGCCAGCCTCTTCGCCATCCTTGCGGCGAAATCCAGGCGGACCACGTGGACCGTCGACCATCAGGACCTCGGCCGCCGGATCGCTGCTATCGCACTCGGACGCCGTCTCCGCGAAGCCAGTCGATAGATCGAACATGCTGTGGAGAGTTTCGTCGGGCTCGATTGCCGCGACTTGATGAGTGGCTGAACGTCGAGCCACCGCATGCTTCACCCACCGCTGAAGCCACGACCGACCGGGTCACTTGCGGCGGTGAACAGCGGGGAGGGAAGATGTCGCCGGAGCTGACTGATATTGAGTCGACGGCTGCCGAAGAAGGACGCCAGAACGCACGCGGGAATGTGTGTCACCCCTCGGATGGGGAGCACCTCGACATCGAGTGGAGCCTCCTGGAGCCACGTCGATTCATCGGTGACAAAAACGAGTGCACCGAGACGGATCTCGCGGCCCTCAACCATCTCGCCGCCGGAAACCATGATGATGATCGGAGAAACTTGCAACTTCACCAATAAGTCGCTAAGACACTGGCCCCACGGTGGGCGCCAATTGTCGTGTTCTAGGTTTGATAGTAGAAAGGGGGGGTAGGTATGTATAGGCAAGATCTTAGCTATGGCGAAGATGTACACACGAGGTTTACGAGTTCAGGCCCTTCTCGGAGGAAGTAACAGCCCTACGTCTCGGTGCCCGGAGGCGGTCGATTGGTTTATGTGTGTTGTGTTACAGAGGGTGTGAAACCTTGTCCCAGAGGAGGGGGTGGATTATATAGAGTGCGCTAGGACCCCAGCCAACCTCCATTACAAGGGGCTTAATGTACATAAAGTAAGGGCATTACTGGTAATGGCAGTCTTAAATACTCTTAATGCTCATGAAGACTAAGGAGTGAATGCCCGACCGTTGTGCGTTCTTCCGACTCCTGGTCTTCGATATAGTTGAGTCATTCCCCATATGGTCGAGTGAAAGTGGGGATTGACGGTCGAGTGATTATACCATGGAGTGGATTCTTGGTCTTCTTATCCTCTGGGGTAGTGACCTTGGGTAGGACGTATAGGTCAGGCCTATGAACCTACCCCAGGTCTGTATCCTCATCACCCACCTTTCTCACTCTAAGTTGCTCGGAATAAGCAACCATTAATATGTTCTTCTTTGAATCTGCTCATACTACTCCCTCCTTCACTGTTTATAGAGCGCGCTTCAACAATCCCTGGGACCAAGGCGACTAGCGATCAGTCTGAAAAATAGCATTGGTAGTTATAGCACGACGTCTATTACTAGAGGAAATAATGTGTACACACATCCATGTAGTGCTTCCACCCCGGGTACACACATGCATGCACTTACTCCACTCCACGTACACACCTAGTACATCAAGAGAAAATTGTGGACTTGATTGCGGTTACCACGCCCTAATTAATTGAGCATTAAACCAAACATGTCTAACATCTCTCTGGTGGTGGAAATGCATGGAGAGAAATGCATGAGAATGAAGCGCGCCCTGTAAACTATGACGGAGGGAGGAGTAGTATGAAGGTGCAAAACCAAGTACGTGTATGGCCAGTCAGTCAACGCACTTCCTCTTGGCATATCACTGGCATGTGGGACTGGAGTGTGAGCAAACCGATCTCAGTTGACGGCAAAATGGCCAACATGCCGTTCCTTGAGAGAGACGAGGAGCGAGAACACATAAAGGGGCTCGCACGGAGGCCAAGATATATTCGAGCATGGTTGATCGATATCATCACTACATGTTCGATGTTTTTTAAGAGTAGTACTATTGGGCTGCCGTTTTCCGCACTTCTCCCGAATAAATGTGTACTTTATCAAAGATTAAAATGAAATAAGAGTACAGACGCTCCACCATGCAGTTCCTAGTACCTGTTTACTAGTAGTAGTACTACTCATACTACAAAAGCTTGCGCTTGGCTCTTCACCTCTTCTTGAAGTTAAACCATGATGGTACTACAGTGTATGCTTCTGGCAATCTGACACCGAATGAACTGATTCACGTCCACCGCCTGGGCGAGGGTAGGTTGCATTAGTCAAAAGCTTCTCCTCATCCTGCAAGCCACCAAGCTTGAGGTAGACGGAGAGGGCGTAAGCGAGCTTCACCTTGTCCTGCAAGCTCCTCCTTGTTCTACGAGTTGACGGGACACACCAAAAAGTAGTGCTAGTCCATACTCCCTCCTTTTCAGTTAATATGGCTTAATCTTTTTGCGGGTAAATGAGAGAGCTTTATTCATATATAAGCATTCTTAGGACGATCAGCCAAGAGACTGGTCACTAGGAAACGGGGAACCCCACAAAAAAAGAAGGAAGTGAGGTGTTTCATCAAGCCAGCTCTCGGTCACATTCAAAGTGCTGCAAGCACTGTTCGCACAAATATGCGCCGCAAGGTTTGCTGACCTGTTTACATGTTGAATAAAAAAATAGAAAATATTACCGAGCGCTCCTATTTGTAACAAGATAGGAGCCATAATTAAGCGAGAATTGTGGCGAGTGTTCCCTGCAATCAACTTCCATTATCACATGTGATAACCCTTGAAGAGAACCAAATGTGTTGAAGATTGCTTTATCACATTTTAAAATAAAGTAAGAGTGCATATTCTCTACCATCCGGTTTCTACTAGTGCATAGCACCTCTATAGTAGTAGTACTACTAGTAAACTTTGTGCTTAGCTGTTCGCCTCTTCAGGAACTCGAACAATAATGGTACTAGTACAATTTATGCTTCTGGCAATATGACACCAAATTAACTGTTGCATGTCCACCACCTGAGCGAGGGAGATCTTGCATTAGTCAAAGTTTCTCCTTACCCAGCGAGCCATCACGACATGCTTCTCCCGTCCTGCAAGCTTCTCCTTGTTCGGCAAGTTGACGGGACACAGCAAAGTAATGCTAGTCCATACTGCCTCCTTTCTGGTTAATATGGCTTAATTTGAAACGAGATAAATACACTGTTTGTCACTGTATATTTGTAAAAATATGGTTAGTGGAATTCATAATATGCTCATTGCGCTCAATATGTACATTTTCCGGTGTTTGTACGGTCACTAGCTCACCCTGGCTGTGTATGTGTGTGCATGCACGTGTAGGTTGAGCACTTGAGCATGACCGTGTGTGTTTCGTCGTGTTCTCGGACATGCATGCATTAGGGCATCCCGTGCGTTTTGCATCCATGTGTACGTGTGACTGTTGCATGCATGCACGAGGTTGTAGTCCCTCACATTCACATGTTCATAAGTCAATGCTTTGCCAAAAATTTGCATGCAAGGTTTAATCATTCGTTGTTCACGCATGCATTCCCAATATTAATACATTGGTAAAGACAATTTCTTGAGGAAAACGAGCCCATGAATTGAGTACAAAGGGGACCAATAAGCCAGGATAGAGGGAGTACTAGTAGTGAACCGGAAGGAGGGAGTAGGTACTAGTAGTACTACGTAATAACGTGCAGTAACAAAATTCCAGTATGTGCATCATGTCTACGTGTCATGCAAGAAAATAGAGATAAGTACAAGTGAGACTCAAGAACGGTCATACACGTAGGGGAGTACATGTAGATAGGGGCCACTCAGGAGCAGTCAAATCACATAGTAAGTTAGTCGGAAGCCTAAGCTATGGTTGATATGGAGAGAAAAAGAAAAGCGCTCCATTATATATACACTAGCAGGAGCCTAAGCTACAAGCCTACTTTCTTGGGTTGCTCTCTTCACAAGCATAGAATGACCAGTGGCCACACCGCCCGTTGCAGATCTAGCCTAATCCGCCGCCGGGGAAGGGGTGATGTTCTGTGTAGACGTGGTCGACAACGGCGAGGGAGAAAACCCACTATCGGTGCCTCCGATCGGGGGTCCCCGCAGTATGGGCTGATGCCACCTCCCAACCGCCCTTCTAGCTACAGCCCGACGTCCCAGGTACAACTTCCGTTTTGGAGCTGGCTTGCTCCACTGCCGCAGCTCCCCACGTAGCTCCATCTCCATGTGGATCTTTTTCTACTTCTACCGGCTTCTATTTGTGATGAGTTTATGTCTCATGAACTAGTGTTAGTACTATTATTCTAATCATACTTCTTCAATATCTTTGCCAACAGGGATGCTCAGCTCGATTTTAGTGGAACTACACAAAAGCATGGTATGATCCGAGGGTGCCAGCCTTCTTTCCTTTGACAGGTTCTACCTAGCCAGGAAATTAAATCCTGTTTAGGGTTTACGATTTATGGTGTAGAGACCCCATTAGTAGTTGTTTTACACACTCTCACAACTTTTGTCTTTCGTTGTGAAGTAAATATTGGCTATGATCTGTGAATCATTGAGATGCATCAGCATGTGTGTAAGTTTTCCTTTGTATTTGATGGAATGTTGTAATGGGGCAACCTTGGAGTAGCAATGAAAATGGAGTGCAAAGTTTCTGTTTTTCCGGAGAAAAAATGGAAACAAAGAGAAACCAACATTCCATTTTGTTGGATCACGCCATCAAGCAAAACCAACGTTTAAATCACGTCTGTCGCATTCATGTCTCACCCTCCTCCACTGCTCCACCCCACACGGTCGCTCGACATGCCACTCACCGCAAACTGAGTATACAATAACTTTCCCCCCTTCTTGTTGATGGATTGCGCCATGGAGTACTAGCACTACTAGAAGAGATTGACGAGGATGGGGTGGACAGCTAGCTGTAGCACGGACTACCAAGAACTTTTTACATGCATGTTGTGGACGGTCGTGGCGACCTTTGAACGCGGAGCAGTCGCGTGCACCGGGAAGTGGCACGGGTGGTGCTCTCTCAGCCGGCGCGCCGCTTCAATGTCGTCGCGAGTGAGAGGTCGTGTTCGCTCTGACCGGGCATGAATGCAGAACTGACCGTTTCGGGCGGGAAGCACGCGTGGGTGATGAAGAGGGTTCGGGTTGCTCAGGAGCGGGCGTGGCAGCAGTCCGGACGCCTGCAAACAGCAGATGTTGTATGTAAATATTGGTGCATATATAATTAACAACGTAAATAATGTGCGTGTTGGACAAATATGATTGGAGATGGAGATGGAGATGGCATTTTACGTAAACACAGATATGCATGTCTATGTCTATGTGTGTGTGCGTGAGGTCTCGCGACTACACGTACACACCATCGATGTCTCGTTCAACCTACACACACAAACTTAGTAACGCCTCATTTTGTTCCTAGGATAGGAATATCATAGGAGTGGGAAACAGTATGAAGTGAGATAAATGGAGTACGACGTACAAGAAGAAATATACATGCACACATTCTTCCTTCGAGATACCCACGAGTACACGATGGAGCGTATTTGTACACAAAGATGCAGCTTACGTACGTACGTAATAATTTGACCCTTTAATAATGGAGGACCAAGGACCACACGTGAGCGATACAAACTGTGACCTGGAAGCGGGGGCGTGTTTTTGATTGAGTTTTCTTTCTTGGTACGTTAAAGAAAATTTGTCCGCCATTGTCTTCCCCAGACCTGGAAGAGGGGGCATGTCTTCCTCAATTTTAGTGGAACTGCACAAAATTGGATGGCCATTGTTGTTCCACCTCACTGTCTTCTGCCACGTGGTTCTTCCTCCTCGAGCTTGATTACCGAGAAGAAATAGACCACGGTGCAGATTTTTCAAACTTCATTGGTGCCTCATACAAACTTGATACCAAATGGATGATGCATCACCATGATGACCTATCGATGCTCATGGTTGCGTCTCATAGTTGCATTGGTGGGTGAAGCTGATCGATTTTTAACGAAAAACAAGTTGTCTTCCATCAGTGCTCTTCGCTTGTTACCCATGAAGATGATATCCTTCATCAGTTCACCTTGGTTGCATTGGAGACGCAGTCATCTTTCACGTTGGTGCAATTTTATCACACAATTGGCTATGAACCAAATGTTTCCTCGAAGAAGGATCGACATTGGTACTAAGAGCATAAGTTTTGTATTGATTTCTAAGCCTTCTCACAACTTTGTCTTCAGCTCCCCTATAATTTTATTTGTCCAGCTATTAACTAAATATGTGGTCAGACCGATTAAAAAAATTGTGTGGACTAAAAACCCGGATGGACGTAGTAGCCCTCCATTTTTATTTACTCTGCATATTAGATTTGACTGAAATCAAACTTTGTAAAGTCTGACCAAGTTTAGGCGGAACACAACAAACCATAATTATTGAGAGAGGGCAAATTGTACATAATCTCAAACCTTTCCGATAATTGAAATTAAAATTATTTATTTCTACACACTATCACACGTTTCCAAAAATTTGGCACATGTGTGGTTGTTCACTTAACGAGGGTAGTGTACCGCACGTGAAGGACAGGAAGTGCAACTAGGACGCGTGGATTGTTAGTTGATCGTAAGGAGTTTTCTTCACTGGTACATTAAATAAAGAGTTTTGTTTCGCACTTTCAAAATTTAAAACGATTGTTATGGAGAGAAAAAGAAAACCATTCCACTATTTTTAGTAGTATACACGAGTACTATATAAGTACTATATAAGCTGGAGCCTCAACGCTTGTTCGCTAGGGTTTGCACTCTCCACACTGTCGCTGGACTACATATATATACACGCTGGAGGCTTAGTGTTCCTTTGCTAGGGTTTTGCTATATTCATAGTCTCTCACTGAAAGTGCAACTAATCCCTGGGTGGTTTTGGTAATTATTAACAACATATAGCTCATTGAACTAATGCTCTTTCAAGATGATCATTTCAGAAAGTTCAGTGATTGGCATGGCATGGACTAGAGATGTGGACCCCTCAAAATTCTAAGGACACATATTGGCAACAAGCTTGAGACTCTACATTTTTATTTAAGTGATCCAAGATCACATTGAGTCTATAGGAAAGCCAGTACAATTAAAAGGGAATGAGGTGTTACTTAATGGCTTACTTGCTCAAAATGCTTAGTGATATGCTCCAAAACCCTCAACCACTTTCTCATATCCACATATGTCCTAAATCTAAAAGTCAAACTTGGCCCCACCGATTTGATCTATCTGGCGCCACCGAGTTCATTTGACACAGCCACTGCCACAAACCCTAGTCACTTCGGTTTCACCGATAGGGATCTCGGTCTCACCGAGATGGGATTGCAATTCACTGTTTCCTTTTTGTAACGTTTCAGTCCCACCGAAATGAGCAAATCGGTCCCACCGAGTTTGCAATGCAAATTCACTATTTCCTTTTCGTAACATTTCGGTCTCACCGAGATGAGCGAATCGGTACCACCGAGTTTTCCTCAACAACTCTCTATGTGCCTATTACTGAAATCAGTCCCACCGAGTTCATGTGATTGGTCACACCGAGATTAAGTTATGCCCTAACCCTACAATATCGGTCTCATCGAGTTCATTGCATCGGTCCCACCGAAAAGCCTAACGTTCATATTTTGACCTGAACCGGTCTGACCGAGTTTTACCATTTGGTCTCACCGAGTTTGGGAATCTGTGTGTAACGGTTAGATTTTGTGTGGAGGCTATATATACCCCTACAGCCATTCTTCATTTGTGAGGAGAGCCATCAGAACGTGCCTACACTTCCACCATTCATTTTCTGAGAGAGAACCACCTATTCATGTGTTGAGACCAAGGCATTCCATTCCAACAACAAGAATCTTGATCTCTAGCCTTCCCCAAGTTGCTTTCCACTCAAATCATCTTTCCACCATAGCCGAATCTGTCAGAGAGAGTTGAGTGTTGGGGAGACTATCATTTGAAGCACAAGAGCAAGGAGTTCATCATCAACACACCATCTATTACCTTTTGGAGAGTGGTGTCTCCTAGATTGGTTAGGTGTCACTTGGGAGCCTCCGTCAAGATTGTGGAGTTGAACCAAGGAGTTTGTAAGGGCAAGGAGATGGCCTACTTCATGAAGATCTACCCAAGTGAGGCAAGTCCTTCATGGGCGATGGCCATGGTGGGATAGACAAGGTTGCTTATTCGTGGACCCTTCATGGGTGGAGCCCTCCGTGGACTCGCGCAGCCGTTACCCTTCGTGGGTTGAAGCCTCCATCAACGTGAGTGTATGATAGCACCACCTATCGGAACCACGCCAAAAATCTCCATGTCAACATTGCGTTTGCTCCCTCTAAACTCCTCCCATTTACTTTATTGCAAGTTGCATGCTTTACTTTCCTATCCTCATATACTCTTTGCTTGCTTGCTTGACTTTTATTGTGATTGCTTGACTTGTGCTAAGTTGCTAAAGTCTGCCAAGAATTTAAATTGGGAAAAGGTTAAGGTTTTATTTGGTCAAGTAGTCTAATCACCCCCTTCTAGACATACTTTCGATCCTATAAGTGGTATCAGAGCTTTGGTCTCCATTTGTCTTGATTTCCATAGCTTTAGTGATCATAGCCTTGGTTTCACAACCTAGGAGATTATGGCGTCTAGCAAGGGAAATTACCACCGTAGAGGTCCTAACTTTGATGTTACTAATTTTGCTAGATGGAAACATAAGACGAAAATGCATATTCTTGGACATAACCCCGCCGTTTGGGCTATTGTGTGTATTGGTTTGCAAGGTGAATTCTTCGATGGGAGAGAACCGAACCGTGAAGCTACCGCAGAAGAATTGAAGATGTTGCAATACAATGCTCAAGCTTGCGATATCCTCATGTATTGTGCCCCAAAGAATTCAACAAAATCAGCCATCTTGAGAATGCAAAGGAAATTAGGGATGCTTTGATTGATATGCACGAAGGTACCGACTCCGTCAAGGAATCCAAGTTGGATGTGCTTCAAAGTCAACTTGACAAGTTCAAATTGAACGATGGTGAAGGTGTCGCTAAAATGTACTCTAGGATTGCTCTCATCACAAATGAGATTGCCAGCTTAGGAAGTGAAGATATGACCGACAAATTCATCATCAAAAAGATCTTGAGAGCCTTCGATGGAAAATATGATGCCGTGTGCACTTTGATCCAAATGATGCCAAACTACAAAGATATCAAGCCAACCGAAGTCATTGGAAGAATTGTTGCTCATGAGATGTCACTCAAGGATAAAGAAGAGCTTCACAACAAGTCTAATGGTGCTTACAAAGCCTCATGTGATGCTCCTACATCATCAAATGAGAAACAAGCCTTCAAAGAATAATTGAGCGTAATGGTGAAGAACTTCAACAAATACTACAAATGTAGAAGCAAGGAAAGAAGTTCCATGTCAAGGTCCTATAATAACAAAAGATCTCCTAGTCGTGAGCGAAATTGCTACAATTGTGTAAGACCCGGACACTACTCCAATGAGTGTACGGCTCCCTACAAAAGAAGGGAAGAATCACCTCCAAGAGAGAGAAGGAGTAGAGATGATCGCTATGAATGAAGAACCTCTCGAAGAAGCAAGGATTCAGAAAGGAAGGACAAGTCATCAAGGAGCTACACAAAACGAAGATATCAAGCCGATGTTGGTGAATGGATATCCGGCTCCGACTCCAACCACAAATCCGAGAGAAGTTATCACTTCGACTCCGAATGTACTCAAGATGAAGGTGTTGTCGGTCTAGCACTTGTGTCAACCAACTCCTATGAAATATTTGATTCACCAAATGAAGGAATTGGGAGATGCTTCATGGCTAAAGGCCCCAAGGTAACACACCCCGAGTATGTTGATTTCAATAGTGATGTAGATGACTTGCTAGGTGATGATGATTTACTGGTTGACAACTCTAGTGATGAACACTATGATGAAACACTACAAGAAATATGTCAACTTGTGACCTTGACTATTGGTCACTGAAAGGTCATTTTTTTTCATTTGCGACCTTTTTATGACCAAAAATAGAAGGTCAAAAGCTGGCGGTCGTAAACTGAAATTGACGATCTTCTCTGTGAGAAGGTCGTAGACGTTTACGACCAAAACAGAAGGTCGTTGAACCCATGACCTTTTGTTTTGGTCACTGGCTGTCTGCCCAGGCCACGTCGGATCCAACATGGCAATCTGACGTGGCAAAATTACAACCAATTGAAAAGGTCGTTACTTAGAATCAGCCCGGTCCATTTCGGTGCTTTAGTTGGACTGAGCCCATTAATCAGCCCATTTGTTGTTGTTTTTTCTTTCAATTTGGGTAAGCTACACGGGCCAGGCCCTATAATTCGGCCTTTTATTTTTGGGTTGTGGCCCTTTTTTATTTTTTCAAATGGGTCCCAATTGTCAAGTTCTGATAAGTGGATCCCAAATGTCCAATTCTGGTTTGTGGGTCCTTGTTGTCATGGTCATGTTCCTCAGATTTCAATATGCCAATAATTAAACAGCCAATATTTAAATCAAAATAGACAGAAAACAAGTGTAATACTTCAAATAACAAGAAGCAACAATCTATTACATCAACACACATACAAATGTGATCATAGTATAACAACCTCTACACGTGTACAATATGTCACATGAGCCAAGTTCGTGCTTCAATTTGTTCAAATACGATCAACATCAAGGGCTTCATTACTCCTTGAACTGGCTCCAATGAGCTTGAACTATGCTTCTTCCGACTTCTTCATCTTGATGCTCGCGACGAAACATGAAACGCCAGCATCTGCACGTTATAGAACAAAATGGTTAGGTACAAAATAAAAGCAAATCTAACAGCATATGTCTAACAGCATATACAAAATAATGAAGGCCAATTCGTGTGCATATATACTAGCGTGCATATATACTAGCATGCATATATACTAGCAGAACACGTAAACCCATCCATCAAAATCTTGTTTCTGAACATTGGCATCAAACCAACACAAACACTGAATTAACATGCATAAAAGGAAAGAGCTATTACAGGGCAGGTATATGGGTATCAAAACAAACAAGAAAGAAACTACAATCTATTCTAAGTACTTCAGGTTTGAGCCATTTTCGATACTACAATCAATACATAACAGCCAATGGAGAGCATGCTGATTCCTTGTCACTACAGAGCATCAAGTCACTAGAGAGTATGCTGATTCTATCACCACTACGCATGTTGGGCAATCACTGATGCTGACAACCTGGATGTCATGCCTACTCTGACGCCGAGCATTTCCACTTTGCTAATATTTCCTTCTACTGATGATAACTCTTTGTTGGCTCTGAATGACAGCAATGCAACTGCTAGTTACCGTGGAAAGATCCAGGTCCCTGAATCTGCAGTTAGCCTTCGGCGCAGTGCACACTCCAATAAGTATGATGGTTTCCGAGTCCCTGCTATCACTGACACTAAGAAGAAAGCTTCCAAGGTTAAACCGCGGTGCACTCCGGCGGCTCCTTCGTCAGTTGTTATCATGGAAATTGAGGATGATGCGGTGCCTCCTCCCACTCCTATCCAGGTGATCCAGCAGGTGGGCATGCTCAAATGCGCCATTCCAGCAGAAGAGCTGACTGACGATGCGCTCATGGACTCTTCTGCTGCGGGGCCGTCCTCGTCTGCTTAATTTACTTGTGTTTACCATTTCATGGGTCTTTTGGTTAATTGGAAGGTTTTATGTTGGAACATTCGTGGGTTTAATTCTAGCGACAAATATTTTGCTCTGTCCAATGCTATCGCTGCTAGTGGCTGTTCGGTTTTATGTCTGCAAGAAACTAAGAAACTAGTTATTGATCATGCATTCATCAAATCATGTTGCCCACGTCGTTTTGATCAGTTTGCTTTAGTTCCTTCGCGTTGGGCATCGGGTGGGATTGTCAAATTTTGGAATAGTGATGTTTTTACTGGTACGGTAATTGCTTTGGAGGAATTTGCTCTGGTCATCAGATTTCACTCCACACAATCTTCACAATCATGGACTCTTGTGAATATTTATGGACCCTGCCAGGGTGACCCACATATAACTTATACTAATGGGTTGTTTTCCTTAAATATTCCGACTACTGAAGATTGGCTTCTCGTGGGGGACTTCAACTATATCCGTAGCCCAGATAACCGTAACAAACCGGGAGGGAACGTTAATGATATGATCACCTTTAATGATTTCATACGATCACAAAGTTTGGTTGAATTGCCAATCAAGGGCCGCACTTTTACATGGAGAAACATGCAGCAAGATCCCCTATTAGAACAGCTTGACTGGTTCGTTACTTCTTGTAATTGGACACATGCTTACCCCAATACCATTGTTAAACCTTTAGGTAAACCTGTGTCAGACCACATCCCATGTGTTATCACAATCGAAACAACAATCCCACGGAGTAAACTTTTCTGGTTCGAGTCGTACTGGATTGAGCACCCTGGTTTTATGGAAACTGTCCAAGCTGCTTGGGATAATCCAGTCAGAGCGACCAACAGTGCAACCATCCTCTGCAGAAAATTCAAACACTTGCGTCACTGCCTGAAACATTGGAGCAAAATTATCTCCCGCCTATCCATTGCTATCGACAACTCCAATTAGGCTTTGTCTGAACTTGATGCAATTGAAAACAAAAGGAGGTTGACAACTCCTGAGACTAATTTTCAGATTATCCTCAAAGCCCACATTTTGAGACTTCTATCATACTAGAAACAATATTGGAAGAAAAGGTGCACCATTCGCTGGGTTCGTTTTGGTGATGAGAACTCCAAGTTTTTCCAGGCAATGGCGTTAGAACGATACAGAAGGAATAATATCACCTCCCTCACCCTCCAAGATGGCACGATTGCTGAAGATCATGCGAGCAAGGAGTATGTCATCTTTCATTCCTTCAAAGAGAGACTGGGTACCTCATCCAAGCATGAGATGAAATTTAATCTTGAAAGAATAATTAAGAAGATTGATGGACTTGATGTTCTAACTGTACCATTCACAAGACAGGAGATTGACCTCGTAATCAAAGAAATGCCGGCCGACAGGGCACCTGGACCGGACGGATTTAATGGCTCATTCCTCAAGTCTTATTGGCATATAATAAAGGAAGACTTCTATGCTTTATGTGACGAATTCTTTGATGGAGGACTCAATCTTGAGAGCATTAATGATGGTTATATTACTCTCATCCCCAAAGTTGCTGCACCTCAAGGAGTTAATGACTTCTGACCAATCACTCTTCTTAACTGTTGTCTTAAAGTCATCACAAAACTCCTCGCTAATCGGTTGCAAAAAGTTATTTTGAAGATCATACACTGCAACCAGTACGGTTTTCTGAAAAGAGGTCCATCCAAGACTGCCTTGCGTGGGCATTCGAGTATATATATCAATGCCAAAACACTAAGCAACGAATCGTCTTTCTTAAGTTGGACTTCGCCAAAGCGTTCGATACCATAGAACATGAGGCCATGCTCGGGCAAATCCTCTGTTCTCCTTAATGGAGTGCCAGGTCGTCAATTCCATTGCAAATGTGGTGTTCGACAAGGGGATCCTCTGTCCCCCCTCATTTTTGTCCTTGCTGCTGACCTTCTTCAAGCGGCTATCAGTGATTCTTATAGGAGAAATGATCTGAAACTACCTTTTCATCGACCCAACCAATCAGACTATCCGGTAATACAGTATGCTGATGATACAATCATGTTACTACCGGCCTATGCTGATCAAGCTACTTTAGTCAAGCAAATTCTCACTGATTATGCAACTTCCATTGGGCTTAAAATCAACTTCCACAAGTCAGCCCTTGTACCTCTGAATTGTGATGCTGCCACTGCTCAACATATTGCTCAAATATTTGGTTGTGTGATAGGAAAACTACCTTTCACTTACGTTGGTCTGCCCATGGGTACTTCGAAACCAACGGTGCAATATCTAATGCCTCTAGTCTGTGGAGTTGAAAGACGTCTCTCCTCCACATTGTCGATGATATCTTATGGAGGCAAATTGTCATTGCTGAATTGTGTCATCACGTCCTTAATAATCTTTGCGCTATGTACTCTGAAATTACCGCCAAAGATCATTGATCTTCTTGACATAATCAGAAGGAAAGCCCTTTGGACAAAGAAACGCATGATGGAGACAAGTGCAACTCTCTAGCCTCCTGGCAAATGGTATGCCGCCCTAAAGATTGTGGAGGTCTCGGGGTTCTGGACATTAAAACCCAAAGTGATGCATTGCTCATGAAATACCTACTCCCTCCGTTCGGATTTACTTGTCTCGGAAATGGATGTATCTAGAACTAAAATACGTCTAGATACATCCATTTTTGCGACAAGTAATTCCGAACGGAGGGAGTACATAAATTCTACAATCATTGGGATGTACCATGGATTGACTTGATTTGGTCTACCTACTATGTGGACAATATCCCTCATGCCTCAGACCTGTGCAGTTCATTCTGGTGGAAAGACATTCTCAAACTTACTCCAACTTATCGAGGCATCTCCAATGTGATTGCCCACTCGGGGGACACGATTGGCATCTCCAATGTGATTGCCCACTCGGGGGACACGATGCTGATGTGGAAAGACCTTTGGCTTGATGAGGTGCTGGCAGAATCACACCCACGTGCATTTTCTTACACTAAACTTGAAGATATCTCAGTCAGAGACTTCCTTGGGAGACAAAATCTCAATGAAACCTTCCACCTTCCCCTCTCCATGCAAGCCCATGATGAGCTGAGATATATCCAGGAAACCACAACACATGTTGGTAACCAAGTTGATGAGGTTGAGAGGGATCAGTGGTGCTATGCCTGGAGGTCTGACGTCTACACGGCCAAAAGTTACTACAATTTCTTCTATCGGGATGTGTCAGCTCACAAATCTTACAAATGGCTCTGGAAATCTTCTGCCACAATGAAAATCAAAGTTTTTGGGTGGTTACTTCTCTCTGACCGTCTTAACATAAGAAATATGCTAAAGAGAAGAAGCTACAATATTGGAGACAACTATGGATGCATCCTCTGCGGTAGTAATGACGAGGAAACTCTTGAGCATATGATCTTCCACTGCCCATTCAGCAAGGCATGTTGGGACACTTTGCATATCCACTGGGCTACACAGGGAGATAGATTGCTTTGGATCCAAGAAGCCAAATCTGTTTGGAACACCCCAATGTTCATGGGCCTGTATGCCTCTTGGAGCTTGTGGAAAGAGAGAAATAATTAACATTTTCAAGGTATTGCTCCTTCTATCAGCTCATGGGCAAGAAGATTCAAGGATGACTTCTCTCTCCTTATTCATAGAGCCAAGGAGAGACACAGAGGGTTTGTTCCCTCTTTCCTAGAGAACTTTGTACATCCGTAGGATAGTCCTTTACCTTACTCACCCCACCTAGCACTCTATTTTATATCATGGCCATGGATGTAAGGTTATTATTTTGTAAGACCTTTTTGATACTTTAATTAATATACACAGTAGGAGCCTCTCCTACTATTTCAGGTGCCAAAAAATACATAACAACCAACATTTCAATCCATGGACACCACATGACAGAAAAGGTACTAAGGTACTTGCTACTTAAAACCACAGCAAGGTACAGAGCACATGCAGGCCAACAACAAATTGGTACCAAATCCAAAAATCACAGTATGAAATGAAGTTAATGAGAAATTTTAGAATCAATTTAACAACTGATAGTAATGTTTGCATTGGACACATCGAGAACTAATATTATACATACACGCCCAAATTCCGATGGCCAATGCCTCAGTATAGTAAACACTAAGCATGGTACATAGTAAAGGTTTGTAACAACTAGAACTGAAAGCATTCACTCCATTAAGCATATCTACAATGACGCAACACACAAGAAAAGAGAGATACACAATGGGGTAGCAATGACATAAAGATAATCGCTTAACAAATTGCACGAACATGAATAAATCACATAACTAAGTACAACCAAGTATCTTCCCTCAAAAGTACCCCAGCTGAGAGTGAACATGTATTCGACATTTCTGCCATTTTGATACATGCACGACAAAGAGTGGCGCTCTGTTCTTACCACGACACAAGCAAGAGATGACCCCAGATGATGCACTGCTTCTCTAGGTTGCACTCAAGGCTCAACCAACTCCGCGGTATGGACGATGCCCCCTCCTTTCTCCGTCCAGACGGCAGGGTGCAGACTCGGAAGCCCTACACATTGCAACTTGTGTCAATGCAGCAGCAATACAAGGAACTGATATCAAGCAGAGCACAAATTGAGAGAAAGTTGCGGTCCAGGAGCTGACCTTCCAAGGGAGCATCATGGTGTGTTGTGGTGCCTTCATCTGGTATCACAGGTCGGGTTCTGGGCTGCTGCTTTGCTTCCCCATATAGCACACCAGGTTCTCCTAAGATATCAAACTGAAAATACAAAATGTTGATTAGGGAGTTGGTACATAAGAAAATGAATTCATGCACGAATGACATATACAACTAAAAAAGGCAGGCATATTAGAATTTCATATTAGACGGCTGAAAGGTAAGTGTTTCTTCATATAAAGTAACTATAATTAGCACCCAACAGCTAGATAGCATATGGTGGAGAAACTAGTTTCAGCTTATCCAGAAATATCAGCATTGTGCACACCAGGATAAAATCAAAGAACCCAGAACAAGACACTTGGAGCAAGCAACTGATGTAGTAACAAGCTTTTATGGTGCTAAATGCAACAGGTTTGCATAACCTGATTCACAAGGCTATGAACAGAAGGGGGGAGTCGGTCGTATCTCACAACAAGGTTGGAAGGTTGTCCTTTAAGAGGTGAACAGTGGAGACCTCAACGACCTACAACTTCTGTGGCATGGCGACGACATAGACGTGCCACCGTGGGTTGGTGCCCATGAGGAAGCCCACGATGAACGCCACAACGAGGGATCCACCAGCGGATGCCATAGGCCACAGTGTGGACTGTGGAGAGAGGGTCTAGGGCTGCTGCTGGTCTACACGCAACTGCGAGGAGGAGCATAATCAATGAGAAACATGGCAAAATTGATGAAGAATAGAAAGCTTCAGGCTAAAGACAACATTTACGAAGGCACTGAATATGAAATCTTATTCAATAGGACATAGCACAGATAGCTTAGTGGACGAGGATATAAAAAATAGATTGATATATTTTAGGACAAACAACCACAACCTTAAATAAGCCTTCAAATGACAGCACGTAGACTTGGATTTACATGTACACATGTATGTACAGATGCAGAACCAGTTAAAACAGTGTACAAGAGTTGATGATCCTAAGATCCTACCTACCCAGCACTCAAATGCAAAACTTTTAGTAGTAACCGCTAAATATACATGTTACGAGGGTTGATAAACAATTGCACAGCAAAAGCATCATCCTCCATGTTTCCATAAAAAATTCTTCCCCGAGATTAACTACTAACAACAGGAAATAGGGGAATTGGCGATCCTATTATCCTACACACCCAACACTCAGATGCATAATTAACAGTCACACGACGTTCAGAGGGGGTGACGCTACCAGCCGCAAAGGGAACATAACTTGACCCCTGGGTAATCAATTACAATTCTAGTAATAAAACATTGCTAAATAACAAAGCAACATCAGATGATGGTACCTTGCAATGCTCTCTAAGCATATGTTACTTGTTCCATCACTCAAAACAATAATACAAAGCAGGTCAAGCAAGCTGAAAATTTGATTAGGTGCTATAGCAATGTTCCCAGCATGAATTCAGCATTTTATTGATGTGTATCCCTTGGATAACTTATCGTACAATGGATAGAAATGTCTCTTGGCAAGCAAGCTCTTTGTACAATGGATAGAAATGACAGTAATAATCCTCTTCTATCAGAGGAAACCTTGTATAGCAAACAAGTATACTCATTCTCAAATCTTTGCACAACATTTACCTTGTGGTGAGCAAATTCTATATGTGAGGGATCAGAGACGTTCTCCATCAACGTGTCGTACCCATAGAAGAGGTCCCTCTAGATCATCGCGGTGGAGAAGGCCGAGTCATCGAACTCCTTCGGCAGCCTGAAACCAAGCGAAATAAAACGATGATGTTTCCTGTTTACTGAATTTTCTAGTGAAGAAGTCCAACAACATAGCTGCAGAGTTGACGCATATACATTGGAGGCTTCATGGCCTTGGCCTTGTCCTAGCCCTTCTCGTCAGGCAAGATGAAGAACAACCCCTGGGAGAGGAGCGTGGGGAACTTGGTGGCGCATGCCCTGGGTGAGTGGAGCGCCCAGGCCTCGGGGCCCTCGGGCGCGGCCTGCGGGATCCTGGTGCAGGCGCCGGAGCCGTCGAAGGACCAGTCGTGGTAGGAGCACTGCAAGCCGCCCGTCTCGTTGATCCGCCCCTCCTTCGCGCGCGCACGCACGCAGCACCCACTGGTCAGTACTACAGGATTTGGCTCTTGAAACAAACAGAGGCGAGGGAGAGGAGATTAGATGAGAGGTACCGAGAGCGGGGTGAGGCGATGCGGGCAGTGGTCGTCGAGCGCGACCCACTCGCCGGAGTTGTGGTCATTCCAGATGACGAGGGCGCAGTTGAGGAGCTGGAACGGGGTGGGCACGCGCAGGTCCAGGTCCTCCACGAGCGAGACCGGGTACCATCGTCCTGCTCTCCGCCTTGGTGTGAGGCGTCTACCCCTCTGTTGCCGGCGTCGGGGCTCTGAGGCGCTCCGCCTCCACGTCGTACCGCAGCACCACGAAGCACTTGAGACGCTCCTCGAGGAAGAGCGCGTAAGTGCACACCTGATGTGTACTACACAACCTTCTTCTTGTAGACGTTGTTGGGCCTCCAAGTGCAGAGGTTTGTAGGACAGTAGCAAATTTCCTCAAGTGGATGACCTAAGGTTTATCAATCCGTGGGAGGCATAGGATAAAGATGGTCTCTCTCAAACAACCTTGCAACCAAATAATAAAGAGTCTCTTGTGTCCCCAACACACCCAATACAATGGTAAATTGTATAGGTGCACTAGTTCGACAAAGAGATGGTGATACAAGTGCAATATGGATTGTAGATATATGTTTTTGTAATCTGAAAATATAAAAATAGCAAGGTAACTAATGAATAAAGTGAGCGTAAATGGTATTGCAATGCTAGGAAACAAGGCCTAAGGTTCATACTTTCACTAGTGCAAGTTCTGTCAACAATAATAACATAATTGGATCATATAACTATCCCTTAACATGCAACAAAGAGTCACTCCAAAGCTACTAATAGCGGAGAACAAACGAAGAGATTATGGTAGGGTATGAACCACCTCAAAGTTATCCTTTTCGTTCTATCTATTCAAGAGTCTGTAGTAAAATAACATGAAGGTATTCTTTCCGTTCAGTCTATCATACATTTCATACTAGAATAACACCTTAAGACACAAATCAACCAAAACCCTAATGTCACCTAGATACTCCATTGTCACCTCAAGTATCCGTGGGCATCATTATACGATATGCATCACACAATCTCAAATTCATCTATTCAACCAACACAAAGTACTTCAAAGAGTGCCCCAAAGTTTCTACCAAAGAGTCAAGACGAAAACGTGTGCCAACCCCTATGCATAGGTTCATGGGCGGAGCCCGCAAGTTGATCACCAAAACATACATCAAGTGGATCACGTGATATCCCATTGTCACCACAGATAAGCACGGCAAGACATACATCAAGTGTTCTCAAATCCTTAAAGACTCAATCCGATAAGATAACTTCAAAGGGAAAACTCAATTCATCACAAGAGAGTAGAGGGGGAGAAACATCATAAGATACAACTATAATAGCAAAGCTCACGATACATCAAGATCGTGCCATAGAGAGAACATGAGAGAGAGAGATCAAACACATAGCTACTGGTACATACCCTCAGCCCCTAGGGTGAACTACTCCCTCCTCGTCATGGAGAGCGCCGGGATGATGAAGATGGCCACCGGTGAGGGACCCCCCCTCCGACAGGGTGCCGAAACGGCTCTCGAGAGATTTTTGGTGGCTATAGAGGCTTGTGGCGGCGGAACTCGCGATCTATTGTTCGCTTCGATGGTTTTAGGGTATATTGGAATATATAGGTGAAAGAAGTCGGTCGGGGAGCCACGAGGGGCCCACGAGAGTGGAGGGCGCGCCCAGGGGGGTGGGCGCGCCCCCCCCTATCTCGTGGCCTCTTCGAAGCTTCCCTGGCTTGCACTCCAAGTTCCCTGGATTGCTTCTGTTCCAAAAATAAGTTTCCCGAAGGTTTCATTCCATTTGGACTCCGTTTGATATTCCTTTTCTTAGAAACACAGAAATAGGCAAGAAAACAACAATATGGGTTGGGCCTTCGGTTAATAGGTTAGTACCAAAAATAATATAAAAGTGTATAATAAAGCCCATAAACATCCAAAACAGATAATAATATAGCTTGAATGCTTCATAAATTATAGATACGTTGGAGACGTATCAACACCCACGCGGTCCCAGGCTAGGTGGCCAGAGTCATCCTTGATGTTGGACATCTGCAGCGCATGGCCCCGGCGCCGCCCGTGGGTCAGCAGCTCCTCCCTGAACGCGTCGCCATCGCCCGCCGGTGGCTCAGTCCGGAGATGAGGTTGGGGCAGAGTCGAAGTCGACCGCGGAGGGCGACCTACAGCGCGGGGGAGTGGAAGGCGAGGGTGGGGCTTGAGGTGGAGGCCGCGCGGAGGCGGGCGAGGAGGACGGGGTGCGCGCTGAGGCAGACGATGGCGTATCGAGATCTGAGGGAGGGAGAGCATTGCTTGGAGACGGGGATCAATGGCGGCAGAGAGGAGATGGGGGGAGGAGGAGTGCGATGGGAGTTAGGGCTTGGGTAGGTAGCTACGGGTGGGGTTTGGGTAGGTGGCTGCGGGTGGGGTTTTCTTTTTCATTTTATTTTTTTTATTTTTTGTAGATGGATGGATGGATGGATGGGCGCCATGTCATCGATCCGTGTGACAACGAATTCCACCAATGAGAATAGAGCACGTATAATTGTGTTTTTGTTTTTGTTTTTCTTCTACTTTTTCACATGAAAATTTTAAAAAATGATCTCATATTATGCACAAGTGTGCATATTGGAATGACAAACAATGTTGCCTAAGGAGGTTTTCATTTTCTTTGGACGAAAATTTCGTTTTCCATTTTTTGAGTGCCCAAAATGTGTTTTTTTGTGAAGGACCTACCATATATTTGTTGCAAAATTGTACCAAATCAATTTTATAAAATACTAGGACATATTTAATGCACAATTGACCAAATGGTTGGGTGTCAAAAGTTTTGATTCACCTCTCGTGAAAAAGAAAAATTTCCGCCGATTCAGCTGGAAGCGGGTCAAATTTGAACTGTAGCTACCTCGTAGTTTGCTCTTAATTTTTTCAAAAATCATTTATAGGTACATAAGTATCTATTTAATCAGAGAAACACAAAAAAATTCCAAGATTCAACCACTAGCTAGGAACGGTCATTCCCGCCGTTTTGATCGCCTCTTGAAACGGGCATAAATAATTCAAAAAAAATCAAAAAATTGGAAAACCTTCGCATTATGTCATTATATGTGACCAAGTTACCAGCACAAATTATAAACTTGTAATACGACAATTCTTTTAAAAATGTGTTCTCAGAAACGAGCTATCAAGTGTGAAGATGAATGGCTTTCAACCCAAATGCTCGATCTTATGGCCACATTCATGGCATAGTTTGTTCAAATGATCTCATATTATGCACAAGGGTGCATTTGGAATGACAAACAATGTTGCCTAAGGAAGTTTTCATTTTCTTGGACGAAAGTTTCATTTCCATTTTCTGAGTGCCCGAAATGAGTTTTTTTGTGAAGGACCTACCATATATTTGTTGCAAAATTGGACCAAATCAATTTTCTTAAACACTAGGCCATATTTAATGCACAATTAACAATATGGTTGGGTGTCAAAAGTTTTGATCCACCTCTGGTGAAAAAGACAAACTCCCACCGATTCAGTAGGAAGCGGGTCAAATTTGAACTGCATCTGCCTAATAGTTTGATCTTTATTTTTTCCAAAAATCATTTCTAGGTACGTAAGTATCTATTTAATCAGAGAAACATCAAAAGTTTTCCAAGATTCAACCAGTAGCTAGGAACGGTCAAGCCCGCCGTTTTGACCGCATTTTAAAACGGGCATAAAAAATTCAGAAAAAATTCAAAAAATTGGAAAACCTTCGCATTGTGTCATCATATGTGACCAAGTTTCCAGGAAAAATAATAAACTTGTAATACGGCAATTATTTTAAAAAAGTGTTCTCAGAAATGAGCTATCATGCGTGAAGATCCACGGCTTTCAAGCCAAATGATCAATCTTATGGCCACATTCATGGCATAGTTTGTTCAAATGATCTCATATTGTGCACAAGGGTGCATCTTGGAATTCCAAACAATTTTGCCAAAGTGAGTTTTCATTTTCTTTGCATAGAAAATTCATTTTCCATCTTCCGAGTGCCCAAAATGAGTTTTTTTGTGTGAAG
Source organism: Triticum aestivum (assembly GCF_018294505.1). Taxonomy (NCBI): domain Eukaryota; kingdom Viridiplantae; phylum Streptophyta; class Magnoliopsida; order Poales; family Poaceae; genus Triticum; species Triticum aestivum. The sequence continues at coordinate 216,719,193 of NC_057801.1, forward strand.
GACCTACCATATATTTGTTGCAAAATTGTACCAAATCAATTTTCTAAAATACTAGGCCATATTTAATGCACAATTGAGAAAATAGTTGTGTGTCAAAAGTTTTGATCCACCTCTAGTGAAAAAGAGAAATTCACACCGATTTAGTAGGAAGCGGGTCAAATTTGAATTGCAGCTACCTCATAGTTTGATCTTTATTTTTTCCAAAAATCATTTCTAGGTACATAAGTATCTATTTAATCGGAGAAACATCAAAAGTTTTCCCAGATTCAACCACTAGCTAGGAACGGTCAAGCCCGTCGTTTTGACCGCATTTTGAAACGGGCATAAAAAATTCAAAAAATTGGAAAACCTTCGCATTGTGTCACTATATGTGACCAAGTTTCCAGGAAAAATAATAAACTTGTAATACGGCTTTCAAGCCAAATGATCAATCTTATGGCCACATTCATGGCATAGTTTGTTCAAATGATCTCATATTGTGCACAAGGGTGCATCTTGGAATTCCAAACAATGTTGCCTAAGGGAGTTTTCATTTTCTTTACACGTAAAATTCATTTTCCATTTTCCGAGTGCCTGAAATGAGTTTTTTGTGTGAAGGACCTACCATATATTTGTTGCAAAATTGGACCGAATCAATTTTCTAAATACTAGGCCATATTTAATGCACAATTGACAAAATGGTTGGGTGTCAAAAGTTTTGATCCACCTCTGGTGAAAAAGACAAATTCCCGCCGATTCATCAGGAAGCAGGTCAAATTTGAACTGCAGCTGCCTCATAGTTTTCTATTTATTTTTTCCAAAAATCATTTCTAGTTACATAAGTAACTATTTAATCATAAATACATGGTTTAGTGGGGATACGTCGAGGTTTGGACGGTGGCCTAGGGCCCCATCTCTAGAGAGCGTAAACTCGCATTCCCGCCGCATGGTCACCGCGTGACCGTGGCGTTGCCATGTGTTCTAGGCGGCCTAGGCATGTCTAGTGGGTTGGGCACTCCCCAGGTAGGTGCTAGGAAGAAAATCACAACATAAGATTCTCACGAGGAGACCGATCGATGCTCAAACATGAATAAGTAGCCAAGTGTTTGATTAGCGGTACAGGAAATTCACATGGCTAATTGGCGTGAGTTTTTGCTGAGGATGATCAGTTACTAAGAAGACCGTCTTCACAAATTTTCAGCTCAAAAGGAGGAGCCTAGGTGGTACTTGCTTTGCAAAGTACCACACTAGACATAAATACGAATGTTGAAGCTGGGCTCAAAATAATGAATGGATTGAGCTGGCATTTGGTGGAGGATGGTTATTTGGGCATAGGAAAGCACTGTAGAAAATGGATACCATTTGGACATGCCAAAGTGGTACTTCCTTCACAAAGTGTTTTTTTGAACAAAATAGGAAAATGAATATTTTTTAATTATTTTTGAACTAGTCAAGGAAGGTTTTTTACAAATTTGATGAAGATATGACCCAAAGAATTTATGAGATTTTTTTGGGAATTTTGTGAATGACAGAAATATAGGTTGCTTCACAACCTAGGGCAAAAACTGCCACATGGACATGACACATAGGCAAAATTGATGAGGTGGTGCCTAGTCATAGCAACCCACCACAATTTACAAGGTTATGACCATCTATATTGGTCATGATCAGCTAGAAATAAGGCAGCGGAGCAGTGCTATCTGCTTTATGACCATTTCGTGTAAGGAAATTATGACCTTTCTGACCAAAATGGTCGTTATAGTTTAGGGTTTGGAGCCCCCTAACAGCTTTTGACCAATTGGTCTAAAATGGTCATAGATCTATGACCAATTCTTCGAGGGTCACTGACAGAAGGTCACTAGTTGACATATTTCTTGTAGTGAAAATGGTATTAATCATTCTAATCAAGATGAAACGAATGACAATGATAAGAACGAGATTGAGCATCTAAGTAAAGAACTAAATACTCTTAACTTAGCTCATGAAACTACTTTAGAAGATCATCGACCTTTTAAAAACTCAGGAGAAGCTACACTCCGAGAAGCTCAATCTTGAGCAAGAACATGGGTTCTTAAAGGCCATCAATGATGCTCTTCGGAAGAAAAGTTCTTCTTACATTGCCAATCGTTTACTCTTGTTTACTTACATGCCACAAGTAAAATCTAGCAACAAGAACAAGAAAGATTCTTTTTCTAGTAGTAACAATAATCATGCTAAATCCAATATTGTTGCTTCTAGTAGTTCTCTTGATTCCACTAATGATTCTCTTAGCCAAGTTACATTTGAGCAATAAAATAGCTTATTGAAGGGAATTATAGAGAAAGGTGTTTACAAGAGCCTTGCCAGAAGTAAGCAATTTGAGGAAATTGTACGCAAGCAAGGAAGGCACCGGAAGAATCAAGGTGTTGGTTTTGAATGAAAGTTCAATGCCAATGGAGTTGAGTGGGAAGAAGATCAATACCCCAAGACGAAGTTTGTTCCTCAACAAGATAAGTATGATCCTACTTCCTTCAAGGGAACACAAGCTCAAGATGATCTTCCACCACAAGACCACAAGCTAAAAGGCAAGGACAAGCTTCAAGAGGAGATTGATGCATTTGAAGATGCTCCAAACACTACTAGGGAAAAGCCTATACATAGAAAGTTACTAATAGCGAGGGTTAAAAACCCTCGCTACTGCTACTTACCAGTAGCGCAGGTTTTTAAACCTCGCTACTACTAAGTTGATAGCAGCAGCATGGGTTTTTAACCCTCGCTACTACTAAGCGCTCTCTACCGTGCCCCCCGGGACATGCCATAGTAGTAGCGCGGATTTTTAAAACCTTGCTACTACTAAGTTTGATAGCAGTAGCGTTGGTTTTTAGCCATCGCTACTACTAAGTGGTGCCATAGTAGTAGCGAGGGGGTAAAAAACCGCGCTACTACTAAAGGTCCCATTTCCCAGTGGATCGCCTTTTCAGTTTTAAAAAAATAAAAGAAAATGATGAAAATGTCAAAAAAATAAAAGAAAATAAGTTTCCCATGTGATATGTGGTCTAGTTGTTGGGAAAATTTGCAAATATGAATTTCGACTTTATTTGCAAAATTTCTCGAGTATTTGTAAAAATGGGCATAACTTTTGCATACTAACTCGGATGAAAAAGTTTTTTATATGAAAAATCATCTACTCGAAAAGTTACATCCAAATTTAATCGGGGGAACCCCGTTAAATATTTTCAAAATCCTCAAAAACCAAATAGAAAAAAAGTTACGGGGCTTTTAAGATCTAGAGTGGAAAAAATCGAAGAAATTTCAAACTGTGTGGTCAAACAATGGTCAAACTAATTATTCTAGAATATTAGTGTTACTAAATAATTATTTTAGTTTTTTTGAATTTTGGTCAAATCTGGTCAAACTATGGCCAAACTATGGTCAAACTGTGGTCAAACTGTGGTCAAACTAATTATTCAAGAAATATTAGTGTTACTAATTTTTTAGAACAATAGTTTCAAACTCAAATAGTGAAATGTGTGACTTCATGCTCAAGCTAAATTCCTGAGGTTAATAGGATTGACATCTTACTATTGTCAAGAAAACAACAAGTGCAGACTTGGAAACGAGGGAGAATAGAACCCGGAAGTTAAGCGTGCTCAGGCTGGAGTAGTGAGAGGATGGGTGACCATCCGGGAAGTTAGATGATATGGAATGATGAGGGGTGATTAGAGATTAAATTGAGCAGCGATGAGGGGTGATTAGAGATTTGAGATTAAAATAATTCAGAAATTTGAAAATTAGGGAAAAATCGAAATATTTTTTCGGAAAAATTCAAAAAAAACTGCGCTGGTAGTAGTAGCGCGGGTTTTTACCCACGCTACTACTAAAGGACGTAGTAGTAGCGCGGGTGGCACCCGCGCTACTGCTATACGTTAGCTGTAGCGCCTTATTAGTAGCACCAGCCCCCGCGCTACTAATAGGCCCAAAACCCGCGCTGCTGCTAGGCTTTTCCCTAGTAGTGAAAGTCCTTGGTCAAGTGGGTTCCCAAGACTACATCAAGTTCTACTTCATCAAGTACATCTACAACCCCGAGGATTCCCATCAAGATGACGTGGATCCCGAAGAAGAAGAACTAGAAAGTTCTTGAGGGTGACTCCGCCAACATTCTTCACTCATATTCATTTTGGCAAGGACAAATGCAAACAACTTCCACATCTTGCACTAGTTCAAGGAGTCACAAACCCTCTTGTTCGTAAGTCAAGGGGCAAGGTAACCTAATGCTTTCGTGGACATCATCATGTGTGTGCTTCACTCTATGCTATGGATATCCTTGTTTGTTCCTTGTGGGACTAACCCATGTAGGTATTGAAAGTGCAACTCACTCCAATGGATTGCTTGAAATGATCTACATCAACTATGAGCATCCACATCTTCAACATTTGCATGAAGTCATCATCAACAAAACCCAAGGTTAGTTCATCCCTCTTAGAGGGGATATCACATCTAGGGGGAGCTTTACTCTAAGAATTGAGCTAAATCAACTCTAATGGTGTGAATGTTTTATGTAAAAGTGGTAACCCCACTTGTGCTTAAACGATGAGTATGACCTATGATCAAATGTTCTGATTTGACTCCTAAGTCAATATACTCATATATAGATGACCTAGTCATCGCCAATTGCTTGATAGATGCTACAGTGAATGTGCATGCTTTGCCACATATTTCATTTGCCATTTTATTGTGTGAGCATGTTGATTGCATATTTTTTTCATTCGAGGACATCCATTTGTTGCTTTAATTGTTTGGCTTTTCTTGTTTTGCCAAATGGATGGACAAGAATGCCTAAGAACTTCCTTTAGCTAACTATGCTTTTATCGTCTCAAGCTCTATTCATGCTACATCACAAAGTTTGAACAAGTCAAATTCGAACCCTCTGGGTGAGGAGCACTTGGAGTTACCGATTTTTCATAGACTTAAACTTCCAAAACCTCTCTGTGCATTTCGGTCTGACCGATTAATCCATTTCGGTCACACCGAGTTCACTGGGTTGATCTAGTTTTCAATCTCGGCGCAACCGATTAGAACTCTTCGATCTCATCGAGTTGCAGTAACCGCTTGTGATTCTACATCTCGGTGCCACAGAGTTGTTCCACTCGGTCACACCGACAGTGCCAGGATATATATACCAACGGGTCAAATTTTGGAAATTCCTCCAAAACCTCTTCGCCCGCGCGTGTCCTGCTCTACCGCCTCAGGTCCCCGGATCGTCCTTTGGTCGCCAGCGACCTCCCGCCGCTGGTCTCCGCCACCGTCAACAGAAATCTTCACCCCCGTTGTCACCGTAGCGAGCTTAGCGCCAAGTTAGGGTATGAGTTCGACACTTTGTTGATTCTTTTAACTCTGATTCTTAGCACAAAGACAATGCCATGTTTGCTTCCAAGTATGAGATTCATCTATCCACAGAAATCATCCTTTAGAGTAGATTTGATTTGAGAATTTAGGGTTAGGTTTCCGCCAGACTCATCTCGGACTGACCGAATTGTAGAAATCGGTCTCACCGATTTGGCTTAGGCCATTGCACATGTGATTTTTGGTCTGACCAAAAATTGCAAATCGGTGTGACCGAGATCATGACTTTGTGAAACCCTAGCAAACTCGGAGCCACTGAACAGTGTCTCGGTCTGACCGATTCCACTATTTTAGACTCCAAAGTTGCTTCGATGTCACCGAGTTTTACAAATCGGTAGCTCCGAAATGCTTCCTGTGAAAAACTAAAACCAAGTTTTTGACTCATTCTTTTTGCAAAAGCTCTGCACTTTGTGATGCTCGTCTACTCTATCTCATCTACAACAATTCAGAGGGCCAACTCTCAATTTGTAGTGCAGTATGTCTGATCAGAGTGACAGCCAGAACAAGTCAAAGGAGCAGATGGACTTGAGTGAGGGCACTTGTCCCTCTAGCAGCTATGATGATGGTAGCATGAGCACACCAAGCAACCTGCCTAAGGCACAAACTAGGCAGAGCAAGAAGAAAACTTCAGACTCTGAGGATGAGGACTTTGAGATTGAAGAAGTCAGCTCAAAGAAGAAGGTGCTCAAGAAAGGGTATGCTGCTGCTGCTTCTACCAAGCCAGGTCAGCACAAGAAAGCACCTGCCAGGAGAGTGCCTGTGTCAAAGGCCAGGGCATCAAATCAAGAGACAATGGAATTCACTCTAGAAGCCAGAGAAGATGGTGATGGCAAGAAGAGAAAAGAAAGAGTCAGGAAAACAGTTGCAAGAGTGCTTGGAAATCCATCTATGAGGAGAGATTCTGCAAGTGAGGAAGAATAAGAGGATGTTGCACCTCCTCCCAAGTCACAAAAGCTGATGGGGGATGCCATCAAGTCTGGTGCTGCTCCTTCAAACCCCAAGACAGCCCCCAAAGCTCCAGCTCAAGCCTCCAAGACTACACCTAAGAGAAGCACCATGAACATATCTGATGTAGAGAAGAACAAGGCCCTAGTGCCTGAGGTTGAAGAAGAAGATGACGGAGCCCAAGTGCTCAGGAAACTCAAGCCAAAGATTCCAGACCATGATGAGAATCATCTAGTGGCTGAGAATATGAATGAGAGAAAGGATGCAGGTCTCAGACTATGGAGACAAGCTGATCCATATGCCGTGAGGAGAAGGACTGCTGTGGACTATATATTTCACACCAAAGAACAACAGGATTTCTATGAGACAGTGTTGCTTGACAAGAAGCCCATTGTTTGTGATATGAAGTGGGTTGATTGGGAGTATATTGATGAGAATGAAGATCATTTCCCAGGAGTGCATGAAAGCTTCAAGCTCAATGGTGTTGACAAGTTTGTGGGTCAAAAGTTGACCAAATGGAATGATGAGCTCATTATGCAGTTTTACTCTACAACTCATTTCTATCCTGATGGAAAGATTGTGTGGATGACTGAAGGTACAAGGTACCAATCTACAGTTGATGAGTGGGCCAAGCTCATAAAAGCCCCCAAAGAAGCTGAGAAAGACATTGATGTCTATGCTGAGAAGAAGAAGGATCACAACTCCATGGAAAATATGTACAAGGAGATACCTGGCAAAGCTTTGGAGACTCACAAGCTAGGCTCAGTGTATTTCTTGACGTCTGGATTGGGCACAATGAACACTATCTTGAGGCACACTTTGTTGCCCAAATCAGGAGATCGCAGGATGATTAGAGGCCATTCCATTAATCGGCACCAGCTTTTTGATTTGTCCCAGAGATTCAAGGTCATGAGTTTGATTGTTGAGACAATCAAGAGAACAGTTGTTGACCAGAAGAGGTCATGCGGGTATGATCCACACATACAGATGTTGATAAACTCCAAAATGTCCAAAGGAGTATACTTGTTGGACAAAGAGCACCTTGCCTTGAAGCCTGATTTTGAGGACAAAACTGTTGTCATGACTGCTGAAGATTCAACATCTCTATAGGATCAAGAGAAGAGACAAAAGGCAAAAGCTGAGAAGGCAGCAAAGATACCAAGTGTTGAAGAAGCTTCACAAGTGTTCCTCAAGTGAAAGCAAGACCAGCTTGGATATCTTATTCAAGCAACCTTGAGAGTTGAGAAAGGACTAGCCACCCTGACTCAGAACTAGGAGATCTTGGAGAGGATCATTGAGACCAAATTCTATGATCTTGACTTTAAGGTGAATGAAATTCAAACATCAGTTGAGCAGCTCCAGGAAGAAGCAAAAGAGAGGAAGGCGAAAGCAACTACAGAAGTCTTCCAGAGAGTGCCTAGGGCACAGAGGTCTGCAGTAGTGCCAGTGCCAGACACTAGAACTACAGCATCAGCACCTGCAGCCACAACTCTAGTTGCCCCTCCAGTGGCAACACCACCAGCTCCATCAACTTCTACTGATGCTTTCATCCTTGGAGTCCTCTCAACACCTCCTCATGAAGATCAAGCCTAGAGAGCCGCATATCACTATGCATTTTCAAGTTTTTTGGTAATTTGTTGCCAAAGGGGAAGAAAGTGTATAGATCATAGGCTTCGGAGAGAGAGATCTTTGCTTCTTTTGCTACTTATTTGCTTTGCTTGCTTGGTTGAGATACTCTATGCTTATGTGTGTGAGATACTTTGTATGGTCAAGTGTTTGATCATATCATGCTAAATGCTTGTGCTTGGATGATGACATTATCTATTCTTTATGTATGATCATTCACTTTGCCTTGGTGATGAGTGCTTGTTCTTATTTTCTATCATTTTGAGCGCTCCACCAAGATGTATGTGACATGGAAGAGTAACCCATGATCCTAATTGCTTGTGCATTTTCATTCAAAAGCAAATTTTAAATAATGCACAAATTTAGGGGGAGTTCTTGCTTATCAAATACTTCTCAAAGCGACGATGTTTTTTTCATTCTTATTATCATTTGTCGAAGCTTTGATCTATATGTTGTCATCAATTACCAAAAAGGGGGAGATTGAAAGTGCAACTAATCCCTAGGTGGTTTTGGTAATTCTTAACACCATATAGCTCATTGAACTATTGCTCTTCCAAGATGATCATTTCAGAAAGTTCAATGATTGGCATGGCATGGACTAGAGATGTGGACCCCTCAAAATTCTAAAGACACATATTGGCAACAAGGTCAAGACTCTACGTTTTTATTTAAGTGATCCAAGATCACATCGAGTCCATAGGAAAGCCAATACTATTAAAAGGGGATGAGGTGTTGCTTAATGGCCTACTTGCTCAAAAACCACTGATATGCTCCAAAACCCTCAACCACTTTCTCATATCCACATATGTCCTAAACCTAAAAGTCAAACTCGGCACCACCGATTTGATCTATTCGGCGCCACTGAGTTCATTTTACATAGCCACTGCCAGAAACCCTAGTCACTTCGGTTTCACCGATAGTGATCTCGGTCTCACCGAGATGGGATTGCAAATTCACTGTTTCCTTTTCGTAACGTTTTGGTCCCACCGAAATGAGCGAATCGGTCCCACCGAGTTTGTAATGCAAATTCACTATTTCCTTTTCATAACATTTCAGTCTCACCGACATGAGCGAATTGGTGCAACCGGGTTTGCCTGACCAACCCTCTATGTGCCTATTACTGAAATCAGTCCAACCGAGTTCATGTGATCGGTCACACCAAGATTGCGTTATGCCCTAACCCTAGCGTATCGGTCTCACTGAGTTGATTGCATCGATCCCACCGAAAAGCCTAACATTCATATTTTGACCTGAATCGGTCTGACCGAGTTTTACCATTCGATCTCACCGAGTTTGGGAATCTATGTGTAACGGTTAGATTTTGTGTGGAGGCTATATTTACCCCTCCACCCATTCTTCATTCGTGAGGAGAGCCATCAGAACGTGCCTACACTTCCACCATTCATTTTCTAAGAGAGAACCACCTACGCATGTGTTGAGACCAAGACATTCCATTCCAACCACAAGAATCTTGATCTCTAGCCTTCCCCAAGTTGCTTTCCACTCAAATCATCTTTCCACCATAGCCAAATCTGTGAGAGAGAGTTGAGTGTTGGGGAGATAATCATTTGAAGCACAAGGGCAAGGAGTTCATCATCAACACACCATCTATTACCTTTTGGAGAGTGGTGTCTCCTAGATTGGTTAGGTGTCACTTGGGAGCCTCCGTTAAGATTGCGGAGTTGAACCAAGGAGTTTGTAATGGCAAGGAGATCGCCTACTTCGTGAAGATCTACCCAAGTGAGGCAAGTCCTTCATGAGCGATGGCCATGGTGGGATAGACAAGGTTGATTCTTTGTGGACCCTTCGTGGTGGAGCCCTCCGTGGACTCGTGCAGCCGCTACCCTTTGTGGGTTGAAGTCTCCATACACGTGGATGTACAATAGCACCACCTATCGGAACCACGCCAAAAATCTCTGTGTCAACATTGCGTTTGCTCCCTCCAAACTCCTCGCATTTACTTTCTTGCAAGTTGCATGCTTTACTTTCCACTATTCATATACTCTGTGCATGCTTGCTTGAATTGTATTGTGATTGCTTGACTAGTACTAAGTTGCTAAAATCTGCCAAGAATAAAAATTGGGAAAAGGTTAAGCTTTTATTTTGTCAAGTAGTCTACCCCCCGCCCTCTAGACATACTTTTGATCCTAAGCTGACCCTCTTCACTAGATCTAAACAAGATTGCGTTGGCCTCTGTCTCCCCCCCCCCCTCACAGCTGGTGAAGGAGCCGTTCGGATCCCGTCACAGTAGGAAGGGGAGGAGGTGTAGCGTTCACTCTATCGCCTTCGGCAAGGGAGGCAATCCACTGCCGGCTGCGCTATTGTCTTTCACCCAGCGCCTGTGTGGGAGGGCCACCGACCCCTTCTTCCTCGTTGCCGTATGTAGTGTGGGAAGATCCGGCCTCCCACCGCACGCCTAGCCACATCCCGATGACCCTAAGGTATATCTTTCTTTGAAACCTCATTCCTCTAGCTGCATGCGGATCTTTTTCAATTCTGTAGTCGAATCTAGGTGTTGGTTCAAAGAGGAAAGAAGGGTGGGGTGAGGTGGAGCATGAATCTAGGACGTGGTTCAATGAGGAAAGGAGGGAGGGAAAGTGGTATAGACTGGCTATCAAGCCGCTCTGTTGGTCGAAAAGGGAAAAAGGGGGTAACCCAGTACACACATCTGCAAGGAAGTGATCTCTTTGTTGAAAAAGGAAAGAAACCGGGGGGTCTGGGAGTTTGTGCATGACTAGATTTGCTGCCATCGCATAGGAAAAAGGTTCAAAGAGAACAAATATGTGACCAACACAAATATGCTGCTTGGCATCATACTCTACATCACCCATTTATACGTGTGGAGGCACATGGTGCTGGCATGTCCCATGTTCCATACAACTATTTTGTTGTTGTAAATCTAAGAATGCCACTGGAAAATTGAAGCAATGCCACTGTTAAAATTAAATTATGTTTTTAATGAATGTTATTTTAAGAGAATTTCTCTTTTAATATGAATCAATGCGACCGTTTTGGAAATGCTACTGTCCTATACTTTGTTTTCCATCAAGATAAGGTAGATGCTTCTTTTTGTGGCCGCATGTTTCATCCTCCTTTATTGGCCAGTAATTGATTCGTTTTTTGCCTCTGTTAAAATAGGGATATCAATTCAACTTGTTGCTATTGGGACATTTTGCTTCGCTATGAGAAACACTTTTGTTTTAAGAGTGTTTTGCGTAGTTCAACTTGAATGTCACAGCGGCGACTTTGCTTAATTTTGGTGGAACTGCACAAAAGTAGATTGGATTTCCATATATGTGTTGAGATTTCTTTCATGGCCTCCTCGCAAGTTGTTTGAAATCTTGGTCAAGAAAGGTCAGTACTGACTTTCATCCACATGATGTTGAAGTGTGCTTTGAGATGTTGTGCTACTTGTATTGGTACTGTTTTGGATAAATGTTGAATTGAAGCTATTGAACTACTGTCTTTTACCATTAAGTGAGCAAAAATTGTTCCAACCCAGACATGATGCTTGTTTCTTTGTTACAACAAAACTCTGCATCACCCCCTTTATAAGTAGATGGAAGCACATGGTGTTGTTGCGCCCACTCTCCCCTGGAATTGTTTATGCTTTTTGTTAATCTAATGCCGCTGGTAAGATTAAACAATGCTACTCTCGGAATTAACTACTGAATCTTAGTTCAAAACTGCAACACTTGTTAGGGATCGACGGGAGTACCATTTCTGTTAGGGATCGACCGGAGTACATGTTTAAGAAATGTATTATTGAGATAATGTCTCTGTTATTATATGTCAGTTAAAGTGTTTTACAAATGGTACTATCCTGCTTTGTAGTTCTTTCTGCATGTTTAACCAAGGCATTGTTAAGATAATGTCTCTGTTAATATGAATCAGTCGCATTGTTTTAGGAATGGTACTTTTCTGCTTTGTCGTTCTTTATACATGTTGAAACAAGCATTCTTAAGGTAATGTCTCAGTTAATATGAATGAATCACACTGAATGAGAATTGCTACTCTCTTGCTTTATTTCGCATTAAGATAAGGTAGATCAATAGATGTTTTTCTTCTGGGAGTATACGTCATCAACCGTTATTTCTTAGTAATTGTTTCCCTTATACCTATTGTTGCATACAGGGATATCAAAACTTCTGCTCGGTTTTATTTCGACTTTGATTTTAGTTAAGCTGCACAAAAGGAGCCACTGTGTTTAAGACAAACTGCTGCATTAGTGGGTCCAGTTGGTCTTACCACTTTGCAGAAAGAAGTAGTCATTGTTTGCGCTACATTACAGAAGGAATGATCGAGAAGCTTTAGAGTATTGTAGACGTTGGTGACATGACTAGTCTGCAGACCAAGGAAAACTCAAGTCAACAGTTGTCGGTGCTACAGACCCGGGGCATGTTGACCAGACTGTGCACAGGCACAAGATCAAGATTGGAGCACCAAATCAAGAGACCAAGAGACTCGAAGAACCAGCTAACATATCAGAAGGAACCAAGACTGAGGCAGAAGGACCAGATGTTATCAAGAGAGATGCCTCCTTTGCCGGGCAGGCGAGCCCGGCAAGGGGCGAGCCCCCCCCCCCCTAGAAGAAGAGGACCCATGTGCCCCGGGAGGTCCTACTGGGGCTCACGGAGGCCAGATCACCCCACCGACTGCTCCACCACGTTCCACGTCGTGGATCAGTGCGGTGTCAAGACGTAGGATGATTAAGTGGCAACCATTCGCCACATGGTGGCCGCTTCCTACCAAGTGAACCCACAAATGACACCCATCCAGTGATGTGTCAAGCGAGCAGGCGTGGAGCTGGCAAGTTAGCCCGGCAAGCCTTGCCGGGCGACCAACGACGTGACACTAAGCGGTGCATTAAATGCATGCTATCAGCCTACAGAGTTAGGTATGATAGCACTGTTTGCTATCATATCTATCGGGGATACACCCCGCGGTATAAAGCGCTGGATGTATGATCCGGCTAGAGTTTGGCGATTCACTGGTGACCCACTTGGACCTGGCGGTTTATGATTCATTGGTAATCCGGCAGGCGGGCCAGAGGAGCAACAAGACCCGGTGGCCCAACGGGTGGTTTATGGAAGCCAGATCATGCTATGGTGGGCCGGTTTATGAGGAAAGCACAACGAATATTTTTTACAAAGGAAGCAAGACTAGAACTCCACTTGTAATAGAGTAATCCTAATCCAACTAGGACTAGTCATGTAAACCGCCCCTTCAACATATATAAGGATGGGCAGGGCTCCCCAAAGAGGGACAGACAAGCAAGAAACAATCTCTAGGGCTAGACACAACTAGAGGAGAGCCGGTTTATGGCGACTCCCTCGTGATGATAATGAGATCTAGCCTCAAACAGCATGTAGGGTTTTTACCGCATGATGTTTCCCGGGGCCCGAAGCTGTCTAAACCCGTGTCTTGTGTTGCGTCTCTCGATTCTGCTCAACCCGTATCAAGCTACCACATAGATGCATTGGCCTCACGACTAAGTCCTCACACTAAGGATATCTGACGTGTTAATTCCACGACAATATCAGTGTCTAATGACTTTTTTGCCATTGTGCTAACCCCTTGATCTATAAAAGGAGGCCCATGCCAATGATTCAAGGGGTTAGAATTTTAGATCATTCACACCCCCATACGCGTGTAGTCGTCGCTGCCCCGAAGCAACCCTTGTCGGGCAAGTGTACTATGCACCACCACCACCTTTTCCCATAAATCCACCAAAGCAGGATTAGGGTTTTACGCCTCGTGGCGGCCCGAACCTGGGTAAAACTGCCTGTGTGATCCCTGCCGCGCTGCCTTGCATTGGTCTGCACTTTATGCAACATTACTCCCTCCTGTCGAACCAGCAAGGGGCCGTCCTTGTCCCATAGGTGGTCGTGGTTTCCCGCCACATCTTTGGTGTGCCAGGTAGGGATATCGCTTGCACGAACCAGAAGATGTAAGTAGCGCGTCATCTTCATCGCCATCTGTATCGTCGATGGCGCCATCGACTGTGACGCCCAAGAAGAAATCAGCTCCTTTAGCTCATCCATCCACCTCTAAGGCCCCGCTACCCGCGGCCTCCAACGCTGCAGGGGGCGCGGAGACGCATGAGGGAGCGAACGCTGCAGGGGTTGTGGCCGGAGCAGGCAGCACCACCACCATCCCCCTCGCGGTCGACACAGGAGTAGAAGATGCGAGAGGAGAGCGACATCAGCAACACCCTGACGGCCGCGCTCCTCCCGTTGACGGGTGCAGCCACAGTGATGGCGCTCGGTCCGGGGCGAGCCACCGCCCTACTTCCGTCCTTGCCGCGGACACTACTACTGTGCATGCGCTCTGCCCAGGGCGGGCTGACCGAACTGGTGCGCCCGACGGAGCTGATGGCCCTCAGGTGCCTCTGCCTCACAACCCTGCTGCCCAGGTGGTTGCACCGCAGCAGCAGGGGCGCAGTGCAGCTGCCACTGGCTCCACCAGGAGCCGAGCGACAGCGCGATCGACTTCATCATCATCTATGCCAAGCACAGCCTCGGAGGCCATGGCGCAGGCTCAGCTACTGCTAAGGTTTCCACCAACAACCGAGCAGATGGACGAATGGCGTGCCACCATCCAAAGTCTGTTTCGTTTCACCGAAGCCGACGGCTCATGACAGGCTGCCCCGCCAAGGCCTCCCCTAGCAACAACTATGGCCCATGCTGCTACCCGTACAGGGGGAGCCATCCCCACGGTGCAATCCCCGCCACGGCGGCCGGCGCGGGCGCGACCAAATCAAGACCCTGATGATGCCTCGATGGCCTCTTTTGATCCTCAGGCACGTCCAAGCCAATGGCAAATCCTGGAAGATGGGCGGAGAGGAGACGTGTGCATCGTCGAACAATGCCGTGGCAACCTCGTTCGAGCCGACGGGCGCGGCGTCCCCGACGTCGACAAGCCCACTCTTGGTGCTGATGGGCTCCTCTCCTTCAAGGTTGGCTGCCCTGCCTTCACACATAAGCTGCGACTAGTCTGTTGGTCATCCATTCGCACGTTCTAGCCGGAGATACCTAAGAAGTATGACGGAACACTAAGCCCGGTAGAGTTCCTGAGCATTTACACCATCGCTGTTCAGGCTGCCGGGGGAAGATATGAGAAGGTGTTCGCCAAATACTTCCCGTTCGCACTCATATCCAACGTGAGGTCTTGGTTGATGCACCTGCCGGAGAGCTCCATCTCGCCGGGGCAGACCTGTGCCATGAGTTCATCGGCGCTTTCACTGGTGGCCACCAGGAGCCGAGCCGCCCCAGCGATCCGCAGCTTCTCCAGCAGAAAGAAGGAGAAACCCTCTATAAGTATATACAAAGGTTCAGTAAAGTTCATAGCAACGTCCCAAATATCCATCCGGCAGCCGCGGTAGCTGCCTTCTAGTCCAATGTGCACAACAGCTGAATCCGTGCCAAGATGAACATGCGGTTGCCCAGGACTGTGAAGGAGTTGTAAACCCTAGTGGATAAGTGCGCCCGGATGGAGGAAGGAAGGCAATTGCCTGGAGAAGAAGATTGCATTGATGTTGATTCAGAGGATGATGATGAATCCACCAGTCAGAAGAAGGCTAAGAAGAATAGTAAGAAGTGAAGGGATAACGCAGTATTGACTGTTGAAAGGTCAGGCACCCCTAGTACCGGCAAGATCGCCAAGACTAAGGCGCCCAACAAGGAGGTTGCCACGTGCACCGATTGCCGGGAAGCCGCAGCTGCCGAGAAGGCCGGGAAAGGTGATGGGCTATACTGCAAGATCCACCGGACCAAGGGCCACGACCTTCAGGAGTGATATCAGGTCGAGCAGTTATTCAAGAGACAGAGAGCAGAATATGAGAAGCAAGATAAGGAAAGTGGTCATAATGTTGCTGGCGGTAAGGGCCTAGGCGATGGAGCAAATCGCCCCGGTAAGCCCTTCTGGAACAAAGGAAAACCCGCCTGGGGCCAGGACAAGGAAGTCTGTGGTGATGAGAGTGACAAGGGGGATCAAGAGGAAACCAGTGAGAAGGAGTTTCAGAAGGCCATGAGCGCCCTGTGCGTTGATGGAGGTGCATATTTGCAGACCTCCCATTGACAACTCAAGGGCTGGGCTCGAGAAGTCAATGTTATGGAGCCAGCGCCGGAGGCCCGGAAGCCGCTCAAATGGTCTCGTACACCCATCATATTCGACAAAGAGGACCATCCTAGCCGCACCACTACGGTGGGATGCCTGCCTTTGTTGGTTTCTCCAACAATTCGCAACCTCAAGGTCACAAAGATGTTGGTGGACGGTGTTGGAAATATGCCCTAGAGGCAATAATAAAAGCATTATTATTATATTTCCTTGTTCATGATAATTGTCTTTATTCATGCTATAATTGTGTTATCCGGAAATCGTAATACATGTGTGAATAACAGACACCGACATGTCCCTAGTGAGCCTCTAGTTGACTAGCTCGTTGATCAACAGATAGTCATGGTTTCCTGACTATGGACACTGGATGTCATTGATAACGAGATCACATCATTGGGAGAATGATGTGATGGACAAGACCCAATCCTAAACATAGCACAAGATCGTATAGTTCGTTTGCTAGAGTTTTCCAATGTAGGGGGTGCGCCTACATTGTCTCTGACTCTACTCTCTGCCTTTGTCACGGCGTGCGAGGGCTACCTCGGCATCCTCCCCACAATCGAGTTGTGGGGAGCGTTCTTCTATGGGAAGCTCAGCACCTCCGCCAAGGAGAGGGCGGCCGAGTGCGGGGGCTTTGTTGCCATGCGCCGACCGGCGAAGCAGAACGCCTTCCCCGTCATCAACCTCGCACAATCAGTGAAGATGTGGCAGCAGTCCTACTTCTACGTCGAGAACGTGGACCTGACTACCGACTTCCTCAACCTACCGGCCTATGAGGCCGCCCCCCCACCGGGGCTCAGCCCTCCTGGGGGTTTAAACCGAAGCCGGTGTCGGCGGACGCGGCGGCCGCCATCGGTCGACTCCGAGTGCTCCAGGAGTCGGAGGGCCTCGTGGCCTCCGACCTCCTCGCCGCCTTCGTCGAGCGCCGGGTCCTCCCGCTCCAGAGCCGCCCTCATCCGATCTTCCAGATGGGCGGACACCGCAATCCATGCCGGCTGTGCACGAAAGGCATGCCGCCCGCTGAAGTTGCGCGGATGGTAAACGAGATCTCTGACCTCAAAATGTCGGAGAAGGAGTGGCGGTACGGGAAGCGGCCGTACTCTCGCCACAATCCGCCGCCCGCTGTAAGTTTCTTCATTTTGTCCTTTGAACTGTTTCCTTCAGCTTCGTTTCTCTTCATGACGCAGCCCTTTCTTGGTTGCAGATTTACATGTGCGAGGCAACGGCCGCCCTCCTGGGGCCGGGTGATGCCCTCCAGGCGGACAGGGCGGAGAGCGATTTGGATGACCCCGACTTGGGGGCGGCCACCCTGACCGACGACGCGACAGGCGGCGGTGGTAGAGCGGACGGCGGTTGTGGAGCAGGCGGCTCCGAGGAAGGCGGCAGCGTGGAGACTTGGCCCGACGACGACAAAGATGAAGACAAACTGCGCCCTGCTCAGAGCTCTGCCACCACCGGCGCCGGCCCCTCTTCTGGACCGCCTGCCGGGGGTGGCAAGCACAAGCGGAGGGCGCGACCCTGTTCGGCAGCGCCCCAAAGAAGCCCAAGAATCCGGCCACGGCAACCAGGCGGAAAGAAGCCGCGGCCAAGGTGGCCCAATATCAGAGGAAGCCGAAGGCGCCTGTTATGGTGTCGGCGTAAGTATCCTTCCCTCACTCCTTGTTTTTTTGTCAATTTAGCGCGAGAGCTTTCCAACTTGTCTTCTTGTTTCAGGGCCCCGCTATCCCTCGAGAAGTCGAGCGCCGCCTCGGTCCTCAGGTCGGTAGCGACCTCCTTGACCAGCTGGTGGATCGACCCAGCCACCGACCTCCGGGAGGCAACAGAGCTGAATGCGCGGGAGGCGCGCGAGGAAGAGGCCGACCGCCTGGCCAGGGAGCAGGCGGCCCTGTCCGCTGCGTCTGCTGAGAGGGCACTGGTGTAGGCGGAAGCCCAGACCGCGGAGAAGGAGCGGCTCGCGGAGGCCGTACGGCGCCAAGAGCCGCTGCTTGTGGCGCCCCTGAACACTGCGCCGCCTCCGCCTGAATTCGAGGCGACGGCCAGAGGTGCCGGCGGCGACTACCTGATCCGGGAGCGGGAGGGCGGCGACGTAGCCATGCCGGATGTCTTCGTGCTGCCGCCCCCGCCGCCTCCGCCAGCCAGCGAGCCGCGGGACGAGCAGCCGGTGGCGCCGCCGGTGCCGCCCGTCGAAAATATGATGGTGACGGGCCTAATTCCTATGGTCCGCTTACCCACGCGCCACCGTCTGGAGAAGGCGGCCTCAGCACCGCGGTCGCAGGCGATCGGTGCCGCAAGCTCATCGGCCCCCGATACCAAGGCGACCAACATCGCACCCGTGGGTTGGATACACGGGGGCGGGACTGGTGCTCTGAACCAGGCGTCTCTTGACGTTCAGGCCAAGCCCCGGGCAGAAGCGGAGGCCCTCAAGCGCTGCAACGAGGCCTACTTGGAGTCGCGCACTGCCATTCGCATAAGTTGTCCTTGGCTTTCTTCTTGGGATGATCTTCTTTGCTTCTCTCGTGGGGGCGTGCAAGCGCACCCACTGGGTGTAGTCCCCAAGTTCCGGGCCGGCTACTGAGTAGGCGGGTTGGAACTTTATCTTGCACTGTCGACTGCTGACTTCATCTGATGTCTCTTCTACAGGACTATCACAATCTCCGTGCGACCGCCTACAACTCCAAGGTTTGGGAGCTGGAGGCGCAGACGACCCATCTGTCCGAGAGCCGGCGTAAGTTTCTATCTTCTTTCTTCACGGGGGCGCACTGGTGCACCCGCGGGCTGTAGTCCCCGAGTTTCGGGCCGACTGTCGAGCAGTCGGGCCGAATCTCCTCAGTTGTCTTTTTCCCTTGCCGTCTACTTATTTTCCACGGGGGCACGCTGGCGCGCCCGCGGGCTGTAGTCCCCGAGGTTCGGGCCGACTGCTGAGCAGTCGGGCCGAATCTCCTTAGTTGTTTCTTTCATTTGTCTTGTCCACTTGACTGATGCCTTTTCCTTCTCTGTCTTTCTTTAGAGGCCAATGCCGCCCTGCAGCAGCAGCTGGGCGAAGCCAACACCACCCTGCATGGCAAGGAGGCGGAGTGCAGCAAGCTGGCGGAGGAGCGGGACCGTCTGGTCGCCCAACTTGCCGAGCAGGCGGAAGCCCTCGAGGCGGCCCAGCTAAAGGTGAAGTCGACGGAGACCAGCCTCCTCGCCGAGTTTGAGATCGAGCACTCTGCCTGGGCCGACATGGAGGCCCAGATGACGGCATGCTTCAGCAGTATTGAAGACTTGGTCGATGGTAAGCCTCATTCTCTTGGTTTCTTATTTTGAACTATCGGCCCTTGCTTATAGCCTTGGTCTTTTTCTTCTTCCGCCCGGACAGACTTCTTCCCGGGCCATTCTGTGGCCGCGATCCTAATGATCGAGGCCTAGCGCGAGGAGCAAAGGGCGGAGGGTGCGCAGATCGCCGCTGATGCTCCCAGGACTCTTGGCGAACATGTCCTCAGCATTCGGGCCCGACTTCAGCCTGCTCACCGCGTGCTACGCCGCCTCCAGCGCATCGGAGCCCACGCGGTCTCCGCCCTCTGGCCTGGCTTGCCGGCTCCACGCACCCCAAGTCGGAGTGCCGACTGGCTGGAGGTGGCGGCCGATCGCCTGGAAGCCTGGAAAGGCTCAGCAGCCCGGGCAGGGGCACGCCGGGCCTTGGAATTTGTCAAGGCATGGTACCCTGGGCTAGATCTAGCCCAGTTGGCCACGTTCTGGCTGGAGGCGCAGGAGGAGCTGGCGGCTGTGGAAACTGAGCTCCTCAAAAGGGCGGCGGCGATCGCCGACTTCACCGACACCAGTGTCTTTGTCCCGGAGTTGTTCGAGGAAGGCGGCAAAGCTCCGCAAGAGTTTCTCGGGTGAAACCCGGAGGACGGCGAAGATTCAGCTGAAGTCATCGACTCCAGCAATGAAGGGGAAGACGGGGAGGAGGAATAAGAGGAGGAGGAGGAAGAATAGGAGGAGGAGGAGGAAGACGAGGAGAGCGACGTCGACCTGCTGGAGGTCGAGGCGGACGGTCAGCCCCAACCTGACCGGGCTTCAAGTAACGAGCCACGCACCGAGGTGCCGCCCGCTACTGGAGGCGTCCAAGTGGGGGCCGCCCTGCCGCCCGTTCGTCGGACGGACGCCATCGACTCCGCCCTCCAAAACTCCAACGCCCCCGCCTGCTGCTGGTGATTCCTCCGTTCGGATGGAGCCGCCTGCTGCGCCAGGTGGTGCAGCTGACTCCAGCGTCCAGCCAGAATCCTTGGCCATGCCATCCGACACCGTCCAGCTGGATCCTTCTGCTGCGTCAGGCGGCACCGCCCAGCCGGAGTCTTCTGTTGCGCCAACCGGCACCGCCCAGCCGGAGTCTTCTGCTGCTCCTTAGGGTTTTATCTGCTTTCTGCTTGCTGCTTTGAACATTTTGTTAAATTTGCGCAACTCCACCCGCGGGGTGTATATCAAAACTCTGTTTGAATGCTGGCCAGAGGCCTTTTATCCATGTAAATATTTATCGTTGCTTATGCTTGCTGTGCCGACCTCCAGCCTTTTTTTCCTTTTTCTCCTTGGTTTTCTCCTTTGCCGCCAACCCTTGGCTATGCTCTCACAGGTCGGGCGGCCGCTCTGCGGACCGTGGCTGATTTGAGCACTCTAGCCGTTTGTGAGGGGGGCTAGGACTTAGCCATTTGGAGTTTTTGGTAGTAAAGGCGGAGGCCGGCTGTACGGCTGCCAAGCAGCCAAACGGTTAGGTGCCATGCCGCCTTTTGCTATATGTGTTTCCTTCCTTAGTCATTCTTTTGTGTGGGATACTGCCTTGCAACCTTTGCCCGCCATGCAGTCGCTCTGCGAGCTGCGGCTTCTGACAAAGGAAGTTTTTGGTGCCTAGCACACTACTTGTCTGGCTGTGGGAGGCGGCATATTGTAGAAGACGGCGAGGTTCCGGGCCGACTGGTCGAACCCGGTGCCAGGCGGAAAAAATAAAACTACACATTCTCATAGGCATGATACTTATCATATAGATAAAAGAGGGCAGTCCCTGAGCTCTTCTCGGGGGACGCGGAGTCTTTATACATAGTACAAAAGGTAGCGTGATACATACTGCTTTCAACTGTAAAACCTTCGGAGGAGGTTTGCGTTCCATGGCCTCTCTGTCTCTTTGCCTGAATCATCTCTCTTTCGTGCTCTGGGCTTCTGGGCATCGATCAGATAGTAGGCATCGTTGCCCAACACCTTACTGATGATGAAAGGGCCTTCCCATGGTGCCGAGAGCTTGTGCTGTCTGGGTGTTCGCTGGATCAGCCGGAGCACAAGGTCTCCCACCAGGAAGGATCTTGGCTTCACCTTGCAGTTGTAGTATCGACGTAGACTCTGCTAGTAGATGGCCGACCGGGTGAGTGCCAACAGCCGGCCTTCCTCCAGCAAGTCGACGTTGTCTTCTCGCGCCTCCTTGGCGTCCGCCTCGGTGTACATGGTGACTCTTGGGGAGTCAAACTCAATATCTGTCGGGATGACGGCTTCGGCACCATAAACGAGGAAGAAGGGCGTGAAGCCCGTTGATTTGTTCGGAGTTGTGCGGAGGCTCTAGAGGACGGCCGACAGCTCGTCGAGCCAGCAGCCGGCCGAACGCTCCAGAGGCTCGACCAGTCGGGGCTTGAGGCCGGACAAAATGAGGCCGTTTGCATGCTCCACTTGGCCATTTGACTGTGGGTGGGCAACGGACGCTAAGTGCAGGCGGATGCCCTGTGTTGCACAGAAACGAGCCAAGGCTCCTTTGGCGAAGTTGGTGCCATTGTCGGTGATGATGCTGTGTGGGATGCCGTACCGCGTGGTGATGTAGGCGATGAAGGTCACTGCACTCGGCCCATTCAGCTTCTTGATTGGTTTTGCCTCTATCCACTTGGTGAACTTGTCCACAGTAACAAGAAAGTGAGTCATGCCACCGCGGGCCGTCTTGAATGGCCCTACCATATCCAGACCCCAAACAACAAAGGGACAGGCTATGGGAATGGTCTTGAGTGCAGAAGCCGGTAGGTGTGGCTTGGAGCGGAACCTCTGACACCCTTGACACTTCTGAACTAGCTGTTTGGCCTCTTCCAGGGCAGTCGGCTAGAGGAACCCATGGCGGTAGGCTTTGGCCACAAGTGATCTTGAAGCCGCATGGTGGCGGCACTCGCCCTGGTGGATATCCCTAAGTATTGCTTGGCCTTGGTCTGACTCCACCCAACACTGATAAACCCATGTGACGCTTCGTCACACCAGCTCTCTGTTGACTATGGTGTAAGCTGCAGCTCGCCTCTGTACTTGTCGGGCTGAGATTTCGTCGGTTGGTAGCTCTTTATTCGCCAAGAACTTGAGGATTGGCTGAGCCCATGAGGGCGCCGCAATTTCTTCGACTGCGACTACTGCAACTTGTATGAGGACGGCTGGGCCGGGAGGCAGCGGGTTGGCAGCTGCTTCCGTCTGCTGTGTTAAAGAAGTCCCCGGGCCGACTGCTGAAGTCCCCGGGCCGGGCTCTGAAGTCCCCGGGCCGGGCTCTGAGGTCCCCGGGCCGGGTGTGGTTGTAGCAGTCCCCGGGCCGCCAGCCGAAATCCTCGTGCCGGCCTCCGGGATCGTCCAGTCGGATTTGACTGCTTTGGGGGGGGGGGCACAAAGATGGAGTCTGAATTAGGAGACGGCTTGACAGACGGCTTCAGAAGGCGGAGTAGGGCGACGCCAGCCGGTATTGCTTGTCGGGTGGAGCCAATCCGTGCCAAGGCATCTGCTTGCTCGTTGTCATTTCTTGGCACGTGAAGGAACTCACACCCATCAAAGTATCCGCTGAGTTGCTGCACGAGGAACTGGTAGCTTGCCATGTTTGCATCCTTAGCGTCCCAGTCGCCTAACGAATGCTGGACCACCAAGTCGGAGTCACCATAGCACAGGATCTGGCGAACGCCGAGTTCCTTGGCAAGCCGGAGCCCGTGTATGAGTGCCTCATATTCTGCTACATTGTTGGAGGTGGCAAAGTGGACTTGCAACACGTATTTGAGCTTGTCACCCTTGGGAGAGGTGAGGACGATGCTGGCTCCCAGACCAGTGTGCATTTTTGAACCATCAAAATGCATCCTCTAATGAGTGGAGTCTGGTGCAGGCGGCAAATATTGGGTCTCGGCCCAATCGACGAGGAAGTCAGCCAGCACTTGTGATTTGATGGTGGTGCGAGGCTGGTAGTAGATGGTGTAAGGGGCCAGATAAATAGCACACTTGGCCACTCGGCCAGAGGCGTCTCGGCTCCCAATGATCTCAGCAAGTGGAGCTGTGCAGACGACGGTTATTGGGTGCTCTTGAAAATAGGGCTTCAGCTTCTTGGTGGAAAATGCACGCCATAACACATCTTCTGATAATGGGGGTAGTTTTGCTTGGAGCCGGACAATACTTCACTTAAGTAATACACTGGTCTCTGGACCGGCAATGCTCTGTCCTCCTCCTTGCGCTCTACTACCATGACTACGCTGACAACCCGACTGGTGGCTGCAATGTAGAGGAGCATGGGCTCCTTCTCAGTCGGAGACACCAGGATAGGTGGGGTTGCCAACATCTTCTTGAGTTGAAGAAATGCTTTGTCCGCCTTGCCGTTCCACTCGAAAAAGTGGTCTTCTTCATGAGTTGATATAGGGGAAGAGCCTTCTCGCCCAGCCAACTGATGAAACGGCTGACTGAGGCTAGGCAGTCGGTGAATTTCTGCACGTCCAGCAGTCGGGTGGGTACTTTCATCATCTCAATTGCCTTGATCTTCATGGGGTTACATTCTATGCCGCGCTCTTAGACCAGAAAGCCGAGAAGCTGGCCAGCTGGAACTCCAAAGACACATTCTCCGGGTTAAGCTTGATATGGAATTGGCACAAGTTCTCAAAAGTCTCCTTGAGATCTTCTAGCAGAGTGCCACGCTTCTCCGTCTTCACCACCACATCATCCACATATACATGGGCATTTCTGCAGAGTTGCTTGAGGAGGCACTTCTGCATGCAACGCTAAAACGTGGCACCGGCGTTTCTCAAGCCAAACGTCATGGTCAGGTAGCAGAAGGCTCCAAACGGCGTGATGAAGGCGGTCTTCAGCCTGTCGGTCGGGTTCAACTTTATCTGGTGATACCCGGAGTATGCATCCAGAAAACTCAACAGCTCGCATCCGGCTGTGGAGTCTATCACTTGATCAATCCTTGGCAGAGCAAAGGGATCTTTGGGGCAGGCTTTGTTGAGGCTGGTGTAGTCAATGCACATGCGCCAATGCTTGTTTTTCTTCAATACTAGGACTGGGTTGGCCAGCAATTCTGGAAAGAACACTTCCATGATGAATCCGGCTGCTAGAAGCCGGGCTATCTTCTCTCCGACAACTCTTCTCTTCTCTTTTGACAGGCGGCACAAGGGCTGCCTGACCGGCTTGACGTCAGGTCGGACATGTAGCTCGTGCTCGGCCAAATCCGTCGGAACACCCGTCATGTCTTTGGGAGACCATGCGAAGATGTCCCGATTCTCACGGAGGAAATTGACAAGCTCGCTTTCCTATTTTCTGTCGAGGCCGGTGCCTATGACAACGTGCCTCTCCGGGTGCTCCGGGTTCAAGTGTATTCTCTTTGTTTCCTTGGCCGGCTTGAACGAGCCCTCAACCTCCGACTCCTGGGGGGTGGGTGACATTTCCGGCTTCTTGCCTGCCAACACCACCACCCGGTCAAGGAGCCGCTTCTCGGCCGCAATCACGAGGGACTCGTCCTGCCGGCTGCTATCTGTGGTGCAAGCGACCGACTTCTTGTAGTCTCCGACTACTGTCAGGATCCGCTTGGTACTCGGCATCTTCATCTTGAGGTAGGCGTAGTGGGGGACTGCCATGAATTTGGCAAGAGCAGGCCGGCCAAGCAGTGCATGGTAGGGGATCTTGAGGTCCACCACTTCAAACCAAACTCTCTCTCGATGGAAGTGATTCTTGTCCCCGAAGAGGACATCAATCTGGGTCTTGCCGATTGGCGAGCAGGAAAGGCCAGGAACTATGCCATGGAATACAGTCCGACTGGGGATGAGCTGCGTCTGCTTGATTCCCAACTTCTCCATTGTGTCATGGTACAGGATATTGATGTTGTTGCCGCCATCTATCAGGATTCTGGAGAAATGGGCCGCCCGCCTCTCCGTTGCAAGGGTTGCTTCTAGGACCAGGGCATACGAACTAGGGGAAGGCATCACTTGCGGGTGGTCGGCCCTGCTCCCACTCATAGGCTTCTCGGACTAATGCATGAACTCTGGAGTATTGGAGGCCACTTCTTGCACTTCTTGTTGTTGTTGCCGTTTGCTGCGTCTGTCGTTGG
The DNA here is from genome assembly GCF_018294505.1 of Triticum aestivum. Lineage (NCBI taxonomy): Eukaryota > Viridiplantae > Streptophyta > Magnoliopsida > Poales > Poaceae > Triticum > Triticum aestivum. The sequence goes on from NC_057801.1 coordinate 216,744,580, forward strand.
CCATGCTGGTGAACACAACATAGGCTCTATGTTCCTCTGGGTACTCGTCTTGTATGGCTCCGACTGGTCGGGCCGCCGGCTGCTAGGGATGAGGAGGCGGCGGTCCGGCAGGTGGAGGAGGCAGGAGTCCATCTCACTTGGCGATTCTGGTGAGCCAGTGGCACCTTCGAGTGGTGTGGTTGGATGGCTTCGCACCACTATGGAACTTGCAGGGTGCATCTAAGGTTTGATTGTAAGAGAAGGCGGGCAACCAATTGGACTTGCCCCCCTTCTGCCGCTTGGGGGCCGGCTGCCCTTCTGGCTGCTGATCCTCGACCGTTGCCACCTGCCGGCTGGTGGAAGCCAGTTGGGTGGCCTTCCGCTTGTTATCACCTGGTTGCTGTCGCCGAATGGTGTCACCAGCCGGAGTCCGAGGGGCCTAAGGTGCCACCTTGCCGGACGCGTCAACCAGAATTTCCACCTTTATGGAGGAGTCGGCCGTGGCGTGCTTGTCGGCGATGACTAGCAGCTCATCGAGGGTCTCGGGCTCGTCGCAGAGGAGTCGATGCTTGAGGAGGGTGCCCTCTCGGCACCCGGCGATGAAGTACTCGATCGCCTGCACCTTGTGCACGCCTTCGCAGGAATTGCGCAACTCGGTCCAGCGCGTGAGGTAGACGCGAGTTGACTCCGTGGGCCCTTGGACGCACACGGAGAGCTGTCGGGGCTTGGGAGCCCGCCTGTAGGTGCTAGTGAAGTTGCGGATGAAGACCTCAGTGAAATCAACCCAGCTGTTGATGCTGTGGGGCTTTAGGCTGTTGAGCCACGTCCGGGGAGTGCCTTGAAGCATGAGCGGGACGTATTTCACGGCAACACGCCTGTTGCCGTTTGCTATACTGATGGTCGTGGAGTAGTCGACCAGCCAGTCCTACGGCTTCACGGAGCTGGTGTACTTGGGCGTGTCTCGCGGGAGGGTGAACCCTCTGGGGAAGGGCTCATCTTGAATTCGGGGGCCGAAACAGGGCGGGCCCAGCGCATCTTCTTCTTCAAGCGCCAGGGATCGGTTGAGGCGATCGATCCAATGGCGAGCATCACTCTCTCCGACTCCCTCTCGACGGCCAAGGAGGTCGCCGAGTGTCAGATGCGTGACAGGAGGTGGAGTGGGGTACCTCGCTCCACGAGACGGGGGAGGCGGTAGGTCTCCTCGCCGCTCTACTGCGTGAGGGCGGCCTTCCTCATCCCGCTCAATGGAGAGGCGCGTCCGACTGCGGCTAGCAGCCGGCTCGTTGCCCTTTCCTCCGGGGGAGCCACCAGTCGGTGTCCGGGAGGTTGCCCCATGTGAAGGAAATATGCCCTAGAGGCAATAACAAAGTTATTATTTATTTCCTTATTTCATGATAAATGTTTATTATTCATGGTAGAATTGTATTAACCGGAAACATAATACATGTGTGAATACATAGACAAACATAGTGTCACTAGTATGCCTCTACTTGACTAGCTTGTTGATCAAAGATGGTTGTGTTTCCTAACCATAGGCATGAGTTGTCATTTGATTAACGAGATCACATCATTAGGAGAATGATGTGATTGACTTGACCCATTCTGTTAGCTTAGCACTTGATCGTTTAGTATATTGCTATTGCTTTCTTCATGACTTATACATGTTCTTATGACTATGAGATTATGCAACTCCTGTTTACCGGAGGAACACTTTGTGTGCTACCAAGCATCACAACGTAACTGGGTGATTATAAAGGAGCTCTACAGGTGTCTCCAAAGGTACATGTTGGGTTGGCGTATTTCGAGATTAGGATTTGTCACTCCGATTGTTGGAGAGGTATCTCTAGGCCCTCTCGGTAATGCACATCACTTAAGCCTTGCAAGCATTGCAATTAATGAGTTAGTTGTGAGATGATGTATTACGTAACGAGTAAAGAGACTTGCCGGCAACGAGATTGAACTAGGTATTGGATATCGACGATCGAATCTTGGGCAAGTAACATACCAATGACAAAGGGAACAACGTATGTTGTCATGCGGTTTGACCGATAAAGATCTTCGTTGAATATGTAGGAGCCAATATGGGCATCCAGGTTCCGCTATTGGTTATTGACCGAGAATAGTTCTAGGTCATGTCTACATAGTTCTCGAACCCGTAGGGTCCGCACGCTTAACGTTACGATGACAGTTTTATTATGAGTTTATAAGTTTTGATGTACCGAAGTTTGTTCGGAGTCCTGGATGTGATCACGGACATGACGAGCAGTCTCAAAGTGGTTGAGACATAAAGATTGATATATTGGACGACTATATTCGGACACCGGAAGTGTTCCGGGTGTTTTCGGAGAAAACCGGAGTGCCGGAGGGGTTACCGGAATCCCCCGGGGAAGTATTGGGCCTTAGTGGGCCTGAGGGGAGAGAGAGAGGGCAGCAGCCCAGGAGGTGGCCCCCCCCCATGAGGAGTCTGAATTGGACTAGGGGAGGGGGCGCCGCCCCCCTTTCCCTCTCCCTCTCCCTCTCTTTCCTTCCCCTTCCTCCTTCCTAGTGGGACTAGGAAAGGGGAGTCCTACTCCCACTAGGAGGAGGACTCCCCCTCCTTGGCGCGCCCCCTAGGGCCGGCCGGCCTCCCCCCTTGCTCCTTTATATACGGGGGCAGGGGGGCACCCTAGAACACACAAGTTGATCTTCAAGATCGTTCCTTAGCCGTGTGCGGTGCCCCCCTCCACCATATTCCACCTCGGTCATATTGTCGCGGAGTTTAGGCGAATCCCTACGCTGGTAGAATATCATCATCGTCACCACGCCGTCGTGCTGAGGGAACTCATCCCCGACACTTTGCTGGATCGGAGTCCGGGGATCGTCATCGAGCTGAACGTGTGCTGAACTCGGAGGTGCCGTACGTTCGCTACTTGGATCGGTCGGATCGTGAAGACGTACGACTACATCAACCACGTTGTCATAATGCTTCCGCTTACGGTCTACGAGGGTACATGGACAATACTCTCCCCTCTCGTTGCTATGCATCACCATGATCTTGCGTGTGCGTAGGAAATTATTGAAATTACTACATTCCCCAACAGTGGCATCCGAGCCTAGGTTTTATGCGTAGATGTCATATGCACGAGTAGAACACAAGTGAGTTGTGGGCGATACAAGTCATACTGCTTACCAGCATGTCATACTTTGGTTCAGCGGTATTGTGAGATGAAGCGGCCCGGACCAACATTGCGTGTACGCTTACGTGAGACTGGTTTCACCGTTACGAGCACTCTTTGCTTAAAGGTGACTGGCGGGTGTCTGTCTCTCTCACTTTGTTGAACCGAGTGTGGCTACGCCCGGTCCTTGCGAAGGTTAAAATAGCACTAACTTGACGAACTATCGTTGTGGTTTTGATGCGTAGGTAAGAACGGTTCTTGCTCAGCCCGTAGCAGCCACGTAAAATTTGCAACAACAAAGTAGAGGACGTCTAACTTGTTTTTGCAGGGCATGTTGTGATGTGATATGGTCAAGACGTGATGCTATATTTTATTGTATGAGATGATCATGTTTTGAAACCAAAGTTATCGGCAACTGGCAGGAGCCATATGGTTGTCGCTTTATTGTATGAAATGCAAACGCCCTGTAATTGCTTTACTTTATCACTAAGCGGTAGCGATAGTCGTAGAAGCAATAGATGGCGTAACGACAACGATGCTATGATGGAGATAAAGGTGCCGCGCCGGTGACGATGGTGATCACGATGGTGCTTAGGAGATGGAGATCACAAGCACAAGATGATGATGGCCATATCATATCACTTATATTGATTGCATGTGATGTTTATCCTTTATGCATCTTATCTTGCTTTGATTGATGGTAGCATTTTAAGATGATCTCTCACTAAAAATTATCAAGAAGTGTTCTCCCTGAGTATGCACCGTTGTGAAAGTTCTTCGTGCTGAGACACCACGTGATGATCGGGTGTGATAGGCTCTACGTTCAAATACAACGGGTGCAAAACAGTTGCACACGCGGTATACTCAGGTTAAACTTGACGAGCCTAGCATATAACAGATATGGCCTCGGAACACGGAGACCGAAAGGTCGAACGTGAATCATATAGTAGATATGATCAACATAGTGATGTTCACCATTGAAACTACTCCATCTCACGTGATGATCGGACATGGTTTAGTTGATTTGGATCACGTGATCACTTATATGACTAGAGAGATGTCTGTCTAAGTGGGAGTTCTTAAGTAATATGATTAATTGAACTTTAATTTATCATGAACTTAGTCCTAGTAGTATTTTGCAAATTATGTTATAGATCAATATCTCGCGTTGTTGCTTTCATATGTTTATTTTGATATGTTCCTAGAGAAAACTGTGTTGAAAGATGTTAGTAGCAATGATGCGGATTGGATCCGTGATCTGAGGTTTATCCTCATTGCTGCACAGAAGAATTATGTCCTTGATGCACCGCTAGGTGACAAACCTATTGCAGGAGCAGATGCAGACATTATGAACGTTTGGCTAGCTCAATATGATGACTACTTGATAGTTTAGTGCACCATGCTTAACGGTTTAGAATCGGGACTTCAAAGATGTTTTGAACGTCATGGACCATATGAGATGTTCCAGGAATTGAAGTTAATATTTCAAGCAAATACCCGAGTTGAGAGATATGAAGTCTCCAACAAGTTCTATAGCTAAAAGATGGAGGAGAATCGCTCAACTAGTGAGCATGTGCTCAGATTGTCTGGGTACTTCAATCGCTTGAATCAAGTGGGAGTTTGTAACACCCCGGATGTAACTTTCCATCTTTGTAACTCCAACTCTTGCCATTTTCGGCTATGTGATATGATATTCCCTCCGTGGTTGGGTTTTGTCTTTTGTGTTTGCATTTTATTCATGTCATGTATATAATACCATGTCATCATGTGCATCTCATTTTCATACGTGTTCGTCTCATGCATCCGAGCATTTTCCCCGTTGTCCGTTTCGCAATCCGACACTCCCACATGCACCGGCGCACCCCTCTTATCTTCTCTCCGTGTGCGGGTGTTCAACATTCTCAGAATGGACCGAGCCTTGCCAAGTGGCCCTGGTATAGCACCGGTAGACCACCTGTCAAGTTTCGGGTCATTTGGAGCTCGTTTGGGACTCCAACGGTTATCCGCACTCCCGCAAAGGCCTCTTTTAAGTTGCAGCCCAACACCCCTCCAAAACAGCCCAATAACCCATGTATCTCCCCTCCATGCTCTCGGTCGTTCGATCACGATCGTGTGGGCGAAAACTACACCTCATTTGGACACTCCTAGCTCCCTCTACCTCTATATATAGACCCCTTCCCCGAAATTCCGGACGAAACCCTAAAATCTTCCCTCTCCGCGCCGCCGGACACGTCCGGATCGGACCGGACGCGTCCGCCGCCGCGCCCGGACGAATCGCCCGCTGCCACATGGCGCCGCCGCGCCCGCCGCCGCCAAAGCCCGCCGCGGCCCGCACCAGGCCCGCGGGGTCTGGATCCGTCGTCGCCGCCGTCCGCGGGGCGCCCACGCGCCCGCGCGCCGCCGCCCGGCCGCGCCGCCGCCGCCGGCTGCCGCCTTCGCCGAGCTCCTCCGCCTCCGCCCGCGCCCCGCCCGATTCCGGCCGCCGTCGCCTCCCTCCGCCTCGCTGCCCGGAGCCGTCGCCGCGCCGCCCGGCCGCGCACCCCGTCGCCGGCCTCCGGCAAGGACCCCGCCGCCGACCGCGACCGCCGCCGTCCGACTCCGGCGCCTCCCGCACCCTCCCCCTCCCGGATCCCACCGCCTCCGGTCGCCTCAGCGCTGCCCCGGCCTCGCTCCCCTCCCTCCGGCCGCGCCCCGAGCTCCGGGATCCTGCTCCGGCGACCTCGGACCCGGGCAGATCCAGATCCGGTTTATTCTTCCACCCCGTCCCCGTTTTCACCAAGTCTTTAATCTGCTAAAAATCTTTGCATGTTCATTGCATCACATCTGCGCACCCGTAGCTCTGTTTCGCGCGTGTAATATGTCAAATTGTTCGACTCGAAGAGTACATAATTTCATTCCATTGCATCATTTATATTTGAGGTCATCTTGATGCCCGAAATGCTGTTAGAAGAGGGCTTCATTTCGTTAGTTGCAGATTCTTATCAGAACGAGCTCTTTTGTCATTTTTGTCATGATTAATGTGTGCATCCTATGAGGTTGATCCCTAAATGTGTTTTGAACTAGGCTATCTCTTCTCTACAGAGGTGCTTACCATGTATTTTTGTGATCAATGTGGAGACTAGCACAAGCATGCAAACTAGGCTTCGTGTTAACGCTGTTTTTAGTTCCTGCTCTGCTGTAAATTTGATGCCATGTAAACATGTTGCTACAGAGAAATCGATGCATAATTTGAGATACTTCAGTAAGGGTGTTTTGAAAACATGGTTTTGGTATATCCATCCATGGTCCTGGATGCAATTATGGATTAGCATAGCATGTCTTTTTCGTGCTCTACTTTTGCTTCAAATTGTTTCCTGGCAGATTGTTTACATGTTATTCAATTTTGCCGGGGTTGTTGTAGTTGATCCGGGTATGCTATGATGTTGTTCCTTGCCATGTGTAGCTTCTATGTCATGTCTTCTTGATGGATGTATGCTTAGTTTATCATGAGGAGCTCTGTAGTGAGTGCATCGAGCTCGCAAAGGTGCCTTCATTTTAATTCCAATGCCATGCTTGTTTGCTGAAATCTGTTAACAAAACTTGCTATGTTTACGTGGGTGCCATCATATTTTCTGATCATTTTTGGCTTATGGTAAGTAAGGGACTTTTGATCTATGCTTTGAGTAGACTCATGCCATGCCATAGTATGCTATTATAAGTTCCTGTAGCATGTTGATAACCTTCTCTGAACATTGCTTCGTGCTGCTGTTTATGCCATGTCCAGCCTGTTGAATTATTGCATTTCTCCATGCTTGTTTGAACCTGTTATGATGTGAATGAGCCGTAGCTCAGTGTTCCTCTTTTGTAAAGCATCTCCTGTAGATCATTTCCATATGTTTTGTTTTTATGTTGGGGTGCTGTAGCATAGTTTCTTGTTGCTTGCAAAGTAGCATCGTGCTGTAAATCACAGCGTTTTGCCATTCTTGTCTTGCTTGTCATTTGCAAACCGTGCATCCGTTCCCGGTGATCTTTATATCGATTTCAACTGAAATCATCTCATCTTTCCAGCGGCATACTTGGGTTGCCAAGTTGATGCCTTGTTCATCATCTTTCCTTCCGAAGCACGCATATGCATTGCATATCACATCTCGCATATCATGACATGTTTTGCATCATGTTGCTTGTGCATTGCACCGTGATTTATTGTGGTTCCTTTGCTTCTGTTCTTGCTTTGGGTAGAGCCGGGAGACGAGTACGTGCACGAGGACTCTGTTGAGAACGGTTACGAGGATCCAGCCTTCGACAACTCTGAGAACCTTGCAGGCAAGATGACCATACCTTCGATATCACTTCTATCTTTGCTTGCTAGTACTCGCTCTTTCGCTATGTTAGCCCTACCTGCCTTTGTTTACCATGCCTACCTATTGCCATGTTGAACCTCTAACCATCCTGTCCTAGCAATCCGTTGTTTGGCTATGTCACCGCTTTTGCTCAGCCCCTCTTATAGCATTGTTAGTTGCAGGTGAAGCTGAAGTTTGTTCCAGGTCGGAACGTGGTTACTTTGGGATATCACAATATCTCCTGTTTATATTAATGCACCTTATATATTTGGTAAAGGGTGGAAGGCTCGGCCTTATGCCCGGTGACTTGTTCCACTCTTGCCGCCCTAGTTCCGTAAACCGGTGTTATGTTCCTTGATTTTGCGTTCCTTACACGGTTGGGTGATTTATGGGACCCCCTTAACAGTTCGCTTTGAATAAAACTCCTCCAGCAAGGCCCAACTTTGGTTTTACCATTTGCCACCTAAGCCCTTTTCCCTTGGGTTTTTGCGAGCCCAAGGGTCATCTTTATTTACCCCCCTGGGCCAGTGCTCGTTGTGAGTGTTGGTCCAAACTGTCGGCCGCCGGTGGCCACCAGGGGCAACTCTGGGCTGGCCTACCGGGAGTCTGGACAATTCAGTGTGCCCTAAGAACGAGATATGTGCAGCTCCTATCGGGATTTGTCGGCACAATGGGTGGCTTTGCTGGTCTTGTTTTACCATTGTCGAAATGTTTTGCGAACCGGGATTCCGAGACTGATCGGGTCTTCCCGGGAGAAGGTATATTCCTTCGTTGACCGTGAGAGCTTGTGATGGGCTGAGTTGGGACACCCTGCAGGGTATATAATCTTTCGAAAGCCGTGCCCACGGTTATGAGGCAGATGGGAATTTGTTGATGTCCGGTTGTAGATAACTTGACACTTGACCTCTTTAAAATGCATCAACCGCGTGTGTAGCCGTGATGGTCTCTTCTCGGCGGAGTCCGGGAAGTGAACACGGTTTGTGTTATGCTTGACGTAAGTAGTTTCAGGATCACTTCTTGATCACTTTTAGCTTCTCGACCGCCGCGTTGCTTCTCTTCTCGCTCTCATTTGCGTATGTTAGCCACCATATATGCTTAGTACTTGCCGCAGCTCCACCATATTACACCTTTCCTACCTATGAGCTTAAATAGTCTTGATCTCGCGGGTGTGAGATTGCTGAGTCCCCGTGGCTCACAGATTCTACTAAAACAGATGCAGGTGCCGATGATACCAGCGCAAATGGCGCAACTGAACTGAAGTGGGAGTTTGACGAGGCTCTTGGTCGTTACTATATATCGTTTCCAGATGATCAGTAGTGGAGCCCAGTCGGGATGATCGGGGATCTAGCATTTGGGGTTGTCTTCTTTTCATTTGAACTTGACCGTAGCCGGTCTATAAGTGTATTTGAATGATGTATGAACTTAAATTATGTATTGTGTGAAGTGGCGATTGTAAGCCAATTCTCGTATCCCATTCTTGTTCATTACATGGGAATGTGTGAAGATGACCCTTCTTGCGACAAAACCACTATGCGGTTATGCCTCTAAGTCGTGCTCCGACACGTGGGAGATATAGCCGCATCATGGGTGTTACAAGTTGGTAATCAGAGTCATCCCCGACTTAGGACCCCCTGCTTGATTATTTGTTGGCGATGTTGAGTCTAGAACAAAAATGTTTTGAGTCTTAGGATTATATATATCAGAGAGTAGGATTATTTTTACTCCTCAGTCTCTTTGTCACTCTGGTGAGGTCTCCTGATGTAGATGTTTTGACTATCCTCTTCTCAAATTACTCAAAAAAAAAAATTAGGTTCACGCGGGTATCTTGGAATCGTTTCGATGGTTTTGTGACAAGAACATTGTTCTTGGTGCCTCCTGTCTATTTATATGGCTTTGACCCGGGGAGTCGAGCTCTGAGGTGTTGTCGTCACAATTTTATCGTTGCAGTTCTGGAATACCTGAGATTTGCCGACATCGAAAATCTCTTTTATGCAGTTGTTGGTGAGATAACCCCGATAACCCAGTACTGGGGCGAGTTCGGGAGTATTGCCATAACTCGTATAACGGATGCTTTTCGAAGGTTGAGGTAAACGATTTCCGAAGGTTTCTTGGTTAGGTGTTGACGGATGGATACAGCTGGATGTAGGGATTGTTAGTTTGGGTGAGATATATTGCTTCCCCTGTATCCCCAACACCAGATTGCATAACCAGAAAATTTCGGGAGTTTATAGGTGGGATTCAAGTAGCTCTAGCATTTCTTCCCGCAGATATTTGGTTTGTGATTGGGTAATCCTTACCACTTATTTGTTCCAGTTGTACCTTGTTTATTTCATTCATCAATCTCTATTCAAGTGGCTTCTCACCTTTATGGACGTGTGATGTTTACTTTGGAATTCATTCGTTCATCCTTGTTCGAATGTTTATTGTGAAGACTATATGTTGCAATTTCTATCCGTTGATTCAACTTGTCTATCTGTCTATCAAGATGCTAACGGATGTCACCCTCTTCAGGATGGCTCCGCCAACGCGTCAGAATCCGGAACGCAATGATGGGAGTCAGGCGAACCCTCCACCTCCACCTCCGCCTCCGGAGGCATGGCAAGCTTTGATGGCAGCTTCTAATGCCCATGCTCAGATGATGATCCAGCTCATGCAAGAGCGCAACCAAGTCCAAGGCAACCAAGGGAATCAAGGTCAAGGGCAGTTCAATCATCAGCCTCTATTTCCTACCCTCAACCAATTCCTTGCAAATCAGCCGAAGTCTTTCAGCTACTGTGTCGAGGCCACAGACGCCGATGATTGGCTCGTGGATATCAACAAGCATTTTGAATGCAGCAATGTCAGGCCTGAGGACTATGTCAAGTTCGCTTCTTTTCAGCTCAAGGATCAGGCAGCTGATTGGTTCCAGCAATACAAGGATTCCAGAGGTGGTCGAGTGATTACTTGGACTGATTTCTGTCGGGACTTTAAAGCTCACCATATTCCTACCAGTGTTGTTGAGAGCAAGCGTGAGGAGTTCCGCAATCTCAAGCAAGGCAACATGTCAGTGTATGAATACAACAAGCAGTTTCAGAAACTTGCTCGCTTTGCTAAGCAAGATGTTCCAGATGAGAAGAGTATGATCTATCAGTTCAGAGGTGGCCTTAGAGAGGATCTGCAGTTAGCTCTCGTTCTTGTTGAGCCTACTCAGTTTGATCAATTCTACAATATGGCACTCAAGCAAGAAGGTGCTCAGCTCAAGTGTGAGGCTTCCAGGAAGAGAATCAGAGATGCAGTGCAATCTTCTTCTTCCTCACAAGTGGCAGCTAAGCAGCAGAAGTTCTATCTTCCTCCTCCTCCGTTTCGTCAGCCTTACCAGCAGAAGAACTCAGGTGGTCGTGGATCTTCCCACCCACCCAACCCAAGCTATCAGAACAAGTCTCAGCCTCAAGCTTCAAAGTCGAATGCTCCTTATCATCGTCCGCTCTCAGAAGTGACTTGCAACAAGTGCCAGCAGAAAGGTCACTACGCGAACAAATGCTTTAATCAAAGGCGCCTTCCTCCTCCTCCTCCTGTGAGGTCTTCAAGCAATGCAGTGGTCAAGCATAATTCCAAGTTTGCTAAGGTGAACATGATGAATGCAGCTCAGGTAGAGGATTCTTCAGATGTGATCATCGGTAATCTTCCAGTTAATGATATTCCTGCTAAAGTTCTTTTTGACAATGGTGCATCGCTTAGTTTCATCTCAAGACCATTTGCATCTAAGCATCATTTGTCTTTCCAAGAATTGCCTAGACCGTTAGCAGTTGTCTCTCCCGCTAAGAGTATGAACGCAAGCTACATGGTTCCGGATGTTTCTATCAAGATGGGCGACTATAAATTTCTGGCTTCACCAATTGTTCTTGGCAATTCTGATATTGATCTAATTCTTGGGATGGACTGGCTTTCTAAGCACAAGGCTCAGCTTGATTGTGCTGCCAGGCAAATTCAATTGACACACCCTTCTGAGGATGTTATCATCTATGCCGCTCGTGATGAAACCATTCGGTTGTTCTCTCTCAATGAGAAGGGCAAATTGGATGCTATTTCTCAGATTCCAGTCGTTTGTGAGTACCAAGATGTCTTTCCAGAAGAGCTTCCGGGTATGCCTCCTCATCGGCCAGTCGAGTTCGTTATTGATCTTGAGCCTGGTATGGAACCCGTTTGCAAGCGTCCATACAAGCTTGGACCCAAGGAGCTGAAAGAATTGAAGAAATAGCTCGATGAACAAGAGCGTCTGGGTTTGATCAGACCGAGTTCATCCCCATCGGGTTGTGGAGTTCTTTTTGTCCAGAAGAAGGATGGCACGGACCGGCTTTGCGTCGATTACCGTCCATTAAACAAGAAGACAATCAAGAACAAGTACCCACTTCCCAACATCAATGAGATTTTCGAGCAACTCAAAGGGGCTAGAGTCTTCTCCAAGCTTGACCTTCGTATGGGTTATCATCAGATTTGCATTCATGAACAAGATATTCCCAAGACAGCTTTCAGAACAAGCTTTGGTTCTTATGAATATACTATCATGTCTTTCGGCCTTGTCAATGCTCCTCCAACGTTCTCTCGCATGATGAACTTTATCTTCAACCCCTACACCAATGAATTCATTCTGGTGTATCTCGATGATATTTTGGTCTTCTCCAAGAATAAGCAGGATCATGCCAAACATTTGCGATTGGTGCTTGACAAGCTCAGAGAGTATCAATTCTATGCGAAGTTTTCCAAATGTGAGTTCTGGCTTGATGAAGTTCTTTACCTTGGGCATATCATCTCTGCCAAGGGCATTGCTGTTAATCCCGCGGAGGTTTCTGCAGTTTTGAACTGGGAACCTCCTCAGAATGTCAAACAGCTCCGCAGTTTTCTTGGTCTTGCAAGCTATTGCCGAAGATTCGTTGAGAACTTCTCTAAGATTGCAAAGCCTCTTTCCAACCTCCTCCAGAAGCATGTCAAGTATGTTTGGACGCCTGAGTGCGACGTTGCTTTCAACACCCTCAAAGAGAAGCTAGTCACAGCTCCTGTTTTGACTCCTCCTGACGAATCCAAGCCATTCGAAGTTTTCTGTGATGCTTCCCTTCAAGGTCTCGGTGCTGTGTTGATGCAAGAGAAAAAAGTTGTGGCCTATACCTCTCGTCAGTTGAAGCCCAACGAGAAGAACTACCCCACTCACGATCTTGAGTTGGCGGCAGTTGTCCATGCATTGATAACATGGAGACATCTCTTATTGGGAAGGCAAGTGGACATTTTCACCGATCACAAGAGCCTCAAGTATATCTTCACTCAACCCAACCTTAACCTCAGGCAAACTCGATGGGTCGAAATGATTCAAGAGTACAATCCGAGTATCGAATATACTCCTGGCAAGGCGAATGTGATTGCAGATGCTCTGAGCAGAAAGGCTTATTGCAACAGTCTAATTCTCAAGCCGTTTCAACCGGATCTTTGTGAAGCCTTCCGCAAGCTGAATCTTCAAGTTGTTCCTCAAGGCTTTCTTGCCAACCTCATAGTCTCTCCTACTTTGGAAGATCAAATTCGTGAGGCACAACTCCTGGATACCATGGTGAAGAAGGTGAAACGTGGTATTGACAAGGGCATTCCTAAATACAAGTGCTATCGCTTGGATGACAAAGATACTCTTTTCTTCGAGGATCGCATTGTGGTTCCAAAAGGTGATCTGAGAAAAGTCATCATGAATGAGGCACACAATTCCCTCCTATCCATTCATCCTGGAAGTACAAAGATGTACCATGACCTCAAGCAGTCATATTGGTGGACTCGAATGAAGCGAGAGATTGCTCAATTCGTGAATGAATGTGATGTCTGCAGAAGAGTGAAAGCAGAACACCAAAGACCAGCTGGTCTCCTCCAACCTCTTGCTATTCCGGAATGGAAGTTTGACCATATCGAGATGGACTTCGTGACTGGTTTTCCTAAGTCCAAGCGTGGAAATGATGCTATCTTCGTTGTCATTGACAAGCTTACCAAAGTGGCTCATTTTCTTCCTATCAAAGAATCTATCACAGCAGCTCAGCTGGCAGAGCTATACACCTCCAGAATTGTCTCCTTGCACGGCATTCCACAATTGATATCTTCAGATCGTGGAAGCATCTTCACTTCTAAGTTCTGGGACTCCTTTCAGACGGCCATGGGTTCCAACATTCGTTTCAGCACAGCTTTCCATCCTCAAACAAGTGGCCAAGTCGAGCGAGTAAATCAAATCCTTGAAGATATGCTCAGGGCTTGTGTCATCTCTTTCGGTATGAAGTGGGAAGATTGTCTTCCATATGCTGAGTTTTCCTACAACAACAGCTTCCAAGCGAGTTCGGGCAAGGCCCCATTCGAAATTCTCTATGGCAGAAAGTGCCGTACTCCTCTCAACTGGTCTGAGACAGGTGAACACCAACTTCTTGGCAACGACTTGATCATAGAAGCCGAAGAAATGTGCAAAGTCATTCGTGAGAACCTCAAAGCTGCGCAATCGCGCCAAAAGAGTTACTATGATAGCAAGCACCGTGACTTGGCTTTTGATATCGAAGACTATGTCTACCTCCGCGTCTCTCCAATGAAAGGCACTCGTCGCTTCGGTATCAAAGGGAAGCTTGCACCTAGATACGTGGGTCCTTTTAAGATCATTGGCAAAAGAGGCGATCTCGCCTATCAACTTGAGCTTCCATCCAACTTTGCAAATGTGCACGATGTGTTTCACGTGTCACAGCTCCGCAAGTGCTTCAAGACTCCTGAGCGCACTATCAACTTCGAAGACATCGACCTCCAAGAAGATCTCTCTTATCATGAGCGTCCCGTTGCTATTCTTGAAGAAACCGAGCGCAAGACTCGCAACAAGTCAATCAAATTCCTGAAAGTGAAGTGGTCACACCATTCCGACCGAGAAGCCACCTGGGAGCGCGAGGATCACCTCCGTTCCGAATATCCGGAGTTCTTTCAGTCCTAGATCTCGGGACGAGATCCTCTTGTAGTGCTGGAGTGTTGTAACACCCCGGATGTAACTTTCCATCTTTGTAACTCCAACTCTTGCCATTTTCGGCTATGTGATATGATATTCCCTCTGTGGCTGGGTTTTGTCTTTTGTGTTTGCATTTTATTCATGTCATGCATATTATACCATGTCATCATGTGCATCTCATTTTCATACGTGTTCGTCTCATGCATCCGAGCATTTTCCCTGTTGTCCGTTTCGCAATCCGACACTCCCACATGCACCGGCGCACCCCTCTTATCTTCTCTTCGTGTGCGGGTGTTGAACGTTCTCGGAATGGACCGAGCCTTGCCAAGTGGACCAGGTATAGCACCGGTAGACCACCTGTCAAGTTTCGTGTCATTTGGAGCTCGTTTGGGACTCCAATGGTTATCCGCACTCCCGCAAAGGCCTCTTTTAAGTTGTAGCCCAACACCCCTCCAAAACAGCCCAATAACCCATCTATCTCCCCTCCATGCTCTCGGTCGCTCGATCACGATCGTGTGGGCAAAAACTACACCTCATTTGGACAAACCTAGCTCCCTCTACCTCTATATATAGACCCCTTCCCCGAAATTCCGAACGAAACCCTAAAATCTTCCCTCTCCGCGCCGCCGGACACGTCTGGATCGGACCGGACGCGTCTGGTGCCGCGCCCGGACGAATCGCCCGCTGCCATGTGGCGCCGCCACGCCCGCCGCCACCGAAGCCCGCCGCGGCCCGCGCCAGGCTCGTGGGGCCCGGATCCGCCGACGCCGCTGTCCGCGGGGCGCCCGCGCGCCCGCGCGCCGCCGTCGCCGGCTGCCGCCTCCGCCGTGCTCCTCCGCCTCCGCCCGCGTCCCGCCCGATTCCGGCCGCCGTCGCCTCCCTCCGCCTCGCCGCCCGGCCGCGCACCCCGTCGCCGGCCTCCGGCAAGGACCCCGCCACCGACCGCGACCGCCGCCGTCCGACTCCGGCGCCTCCCGCGCCCTCCGCCACCCGGACCCCGCCCCCTCCGGTCGCCTTAGCGCCGCCCCAGCCTCGCTCTCCTCCCTCCGGACGCGCCCCGAGCTCCGGCATCCAGCTCCGGCGACCTCGGACCCGGGCCGATCCAGATCCGGTTTATTCTTCCCCCCCCCCCCGTTTTCACTAAGTCCTTAATCTACTAAAAATCTTTGCATGTTCATTGCATCACATCTGCGCACCCGTAGCACGGTTTCGCGCGTGTAATATGTCAAATTGTTCGACTCGAAGAGTACATCATTTCATTCCATTGCATCATTTATATTTGAGGTCATCTTGATGCCCGAAATGCTGTTAGAAGGGGGCTTCATTTCGTTAGTTGCAGATTCTTATCAGAACGAGCTCTTTTGTCATTTTTGCCATGATTAATGTGCGCATCCTATGAGGTTGATCCCTAAATGTGTTTTGAACTAGGCTATGTCTTCTTTACAGAGGTTCTTACCATGTATTTTTGTGATCAATGTGGTGACTAGCACAAGCATGCAAACTAGGCTTCGTGTTAACGCTGTTTTTAGTTCCTGCTCTGCTGTAAATTTGATGCCATGTAAACATGTTGCTACAGAGAAATCCATGCATAATTTGAGATACTTCAGTAAGGGTGTTTTGAAAACATGGTTTTGGTCTATCCATCCATGGTCCTGGTTGAAATTATGGAGTAGCGTAGCATGTCTTTTTCGTGTTCTACTTTTGCTTCAAATTGTTTCCTGGCAGATTGTTTACATGTTATTCAATTTTGCCGGGGTTGTTGTAGTTGATCCGGGTATGCTATGATGTTGTTCCTTGCCATGTGTAGCTTCTATGTCATGTCTTCTTGATGGATGTATGCTTAGTTTATCATGAGGAGCTCTGTAGTGAGTGCATCGAGCTCGCGAAGGTGCCTTCATTTTAATTCCAATGCCATGCTTGTTTGCTGAAATCTGTTAACGAAATGTGCTATGTTTACGTGGGTGCAATCATATTTTTTGATCCTTTTTGACTTTTGATCTATGCTTTGAGTAGACTCATGCCATGCCTTAGTTTGCTATTATAAGTTCCTGTAGCATGTTGATAACCTGCTCTAAACATTGCTTCGTGTTGTTGTTTATGCCATGTCCAACCTGTTGAATTATTGCATTTCTCCATGCTTGTTCGAACCTGTTATGATGTGAATGAGCCGTAGCTCAGTGTTCCTCTTTTGTAAAGCATCTCCTGTAGATCATTGCCATATGTTTTGTTTTTATGTTGGGGTGCTGTAGCATAGTTTCTTATTGCTTGCAAAGTAGCATCGTGCTGTAAATCGCAGCGTTGTGCCATTCTTGTCTTGCTTGTCATTTGCAAACCGTGCATCCGTTCCCGGTGATCTTTATATCGATTTCAACCGAAATCAGCTCATCTTTCCAGCGGCATACTTGGGTTGCCAAGTTGATGCCTTGTTCGTCATCTTTCCTTCCGAAGCACGCATATGCATTGCATATCACATCTCGCATATCATGACATGTTTTGCATCATGTTGCTTGTGCATTGCACCGTGATTTATTGTGGTTCCTTTGCTTGTGTTCTTGCTTTGGGTAGAGCCGGGAGATGAGTACGTGCACGAGGACTCTGTTGAGAACGCTTACGAGGATCCAGCCTTCAACAACTCTGAGAACCTTGCAGGCAAGATGACCATACCTTCGATATCACTTCTATCTTTGCTTGCTAGTACTCGCTCTTTCGCTATGTTAGCCCTACCTGCCTTTGTTTACCATGCCTACCTATTGCCATGTTGAACCTCTAACCATCCTGTCCTAGCAATCCGTTGTTTGGCTATGTCACCGCTTTTGCTCAGCCCCTCTTATAGCATTGTTAGTTGCAGGTGAAGCTGAAGTTTGTTCCAGGTCGGAACGTGGTTACTTTGGGATATCACAATATCTCCTGTTTATATTAATGCACCTTATATATTTGGTAAAGGGTGGAAGGCTCGGCCTTATGCCTGGCGACTTGTTCCACTCTTGCCGCCCTAGTTCCGTAAACCAGTGTTATGTTCCTTGATTTTGCGTTCCTTACACGGTTGGGTGATTTATGGGACCCCCTTAACAGTTCGCTTTGAATAAAACTCCTCCAACAAGGCCCAACTTTGGTTTTACCATTTGCGACCTAAGACCTTTTCCCTTGGGTTTTCGCGAGCCCAAGGGTCATCTTTATTTACCCCCCCCCCCCCGGGCTAGTGCTCGTTGTGAGTGTTGGTCCAAACTGTCGGCCGCCGGTGGCCACCAGGGGCAACTCTGGGCTGGCCTACCGGAAGTCTGGACAATTCGGTGTGCCCTGAGAACGAGATATGTGCAGCTCCTATCGGGATTTGTCGGCACAATGGGTGGCTCTGCTGGTCTTGTTTTACCATTGTCGAAATGTTTTGCGAACCGGGATTCCGAGACTGATCGGGTCTTCCCGGGAGAAGGTATATTCCTTCGTTGACCGTGGGAGCTTGTGATGGGCTGAGTTGGGACACCCCTGTAGGGTATATAATCTTTCGAAAGCTGTGCCTGCGGTTATGAGGCAGATGGGAATTTGTTAATGTCCGGTTGTAGATAACTTGACACTTGACCTCTTTAAAATGCATCAACCGCGTGTGTAGCCGTGATGGTCTCTTCTCGGCGGAGTCCGGGAAGTGAACACGGTTTGTGTTATGCTTGACGTAAGTAGTTTCAGGATCACTTCTTGATCACTTTTAGCTTCTCGACCGCCGCGTTGCTTCTCTTCTCGCTCTCATTTGCATATGTTAGCCACCATATATGCTTAGTGCTTGCCGCAGCTCCACCATATTACACCTTTCCTACCTATGAGCTTAAATAGTCTTGATCTCGCGGGTGTGAGATTGCTGAGTCCCCGTGGCTCACAGATTCTACCAAAACAGATGCAGGTGCCGATGATACCAGCGCAGATGGCGCAACTGAGCTGAAGTGGGAGTTTGACGAGGCTCTTGGTCGTTACTATCTATCATTTTCCAGATGATCAGTAGTGGAGCCCAGTCGGGACGATCGGGGATCTAGCATTTGGGCTTGTCTTCTTTTCATTTGAACTTGATCGTAGCCGGTCTATGAGTGTATTTGAATGATGTATGAACTTAAATTATGTATTGTGTGAAGTGGTGATTGTAAGCCAATTCTCGTATCCTATTCTTGTTCATTACATGGAAATGTGTGAAGATGACCCTTCTTGCGACAAAACCACTATGCGGTTATGCCTCTAAGTCGTGCTCCGACACGTGGGAGATATAGCCGTATCGTGGGTGTTACAGAGTTAATCTTCCAGATAAGATAGTGATTGGCAGAATTCTCTAGTCACCATCACTAAGTTACTAGAACTTCATGATGAACTATAGTATGCAAGGGATGACGAAAACGATTCCCGAGCTCTTCGTGACGTTGAAATCGACGAAGGTAGAAATCAAGAAAGAGCATCAAGTGTTGATGATTGACAAGACCACTAGTTTCAAGAAAAGGGCAAAGGGAAAGAAAGGGAAACTTCAAGTAGAATGGAAAACAAGTTGTCACTCCCGTGAAGAAGACCAAAGATGGACCAAAGCCTGAAACTGAGTGCTTACACTGCAAAGGAAATTGTCACTGGAAGCGGAAATGCCCTAAATATTTGGTGGATAAGAAGGATGGCAAAGTGAACAAGGGTATATTTGATATACAGGTGTTTGATGTGTGCCTTACTAGTGTTTATAGTAGCCCCTGAGTATTTGATACTTTGTTCGGTTGCTAAGATTAGTAACTCGAAACAGGAGTTACATAATAAACAAAGACTAGTTGAGGGGAAGTGACGATGAGTGTTGGAAATAGTTCCAAGATTGATATGATCATCATCACACACTCCCTATATTTTCGAGATTGGTGGTAAACCTAAATAAATGTTATTTAGTGTTTGTGTTGAGCATGAATATGATTTGATCATGTTTATTGCGATACAGTTATTCATTTGAAGTTAAAGAATAATTGTTATTCTGTTTACATGAATAAGACCTTCGCTGGTTATACACCCAATGAAAATAGTTTGTTGGATCTCGATCGTAGTGATACACATATTCATAATATTGATGCCAAAAGATGCAAAGTTAATTATGATAGTGCAACTTATTTGTGGCACTGCCATTTGGGTCATATCGGTGTAAAGCGCATGAACAAACTCCATAAAGATGGATTTTCGGAATCACTTGGTTATGAATCATTTGATGCTTGCGAACCGTGCCTTTTGGGCAAGATGACTAAAACTCCGTTCTCCGGAACAATGGAACAAGCTACTGACTTATTGGAAATAATACATACCGATGTATGCGATCCAATGAGTGTTGATGCTCGTGGCAAGTATCGTTATTTTCTGACCTTCACAAGATGATTTGAGCAGATATGGGTATATCTACTTGATGAAACATAAGTCTGAAATAGTTGAAAGGTTCAAAGAATTTCAGAGTGAAGTGGAAAAATCATCGTAACAAGAAAATAAAGTTTCTGCGATCTGATCGCGGAGACGAATATTTGAGTTACGAGTTTGGTCTTCAATTAAAATAATGTGGAATAGTTTCACAGCTCACGCCACCTGGAACACCACAACGTTATGGTGTGTCCGAACGTCGTAACTGCACTTTATTGGATATGGTGTGATCTATGATGTCTCTTACTGATTTACCACTATTGTTTTGGGGTTATGCATTAGAGACAGCTGCATTCACGTTAAAAGGGCACCATCTAAATCTGTTGAGACGACACCGTATGAACTATGGTTTAGCAGTAAACCTAAGCTGTCATTTCTTGAAGTTTGGAATTGCGATGCTTATATGAAAAAGGTTTTCAACCTGATAAGCTCGAACCCAAATTTGAGAAGTGCGTCTTCATAGAATACCCAGAGGAAACTGTTGGGCACACCTTCTATCACAGATCCGAAGGCAAAACATTCGTTGCTAAGAATGGATCCTTTCTAGAGAAGGAGTTTCTCTCGAAAGAAGTGAGTGGGAGGAAAGTAGAACTTGATGAGGTAACTGTACCTTATCCTGAATTGGAAAATAGTTCATCACTGAAATTAGTTCCAGTGATTCCTACACCAATTAGTGAGGAAGCTAATGATGATGATCATGAAACTTCTGATCAAGTTACTACAGAACCTCGTAGGTCTTCCAGAGTACGGTCCGCACCAGAGTGGTACGGTATTCCTATTCTGGAAATCATGTTACTAGACCATGATGAACCTACGAACTATGAGGAAGCGATGATGAGCCCAGATTCCACAAAATGGTTTGAGGCCATGAAATCTAAGATGGGATCCATGTATGAGAACAAAGTGTGGACTTTGGTGGACTTGCCCGATGATCGGCAAGCCATAGAAAATAAATGGATCTTCAAGAGGAAGACAGATGTTGATAGTAGTGTTACTATCTACAAAGCTAGACTTGTCGAAAAAAACGGTTTTTGACAAAGTTCAAGGTGTTGAATACAATGAGATTTTCTCACTCGTATCGATGCTTAAAAGTCTGTCTGAATCATGTTAGCAATTGCCACATTTTATGAAATCTGGCAAATGGATGTCAAAACTGCATTCCTTAATGGTTTTATTAAATAAGAGTTGTATATGATGCAACCATAAGGTTTTGTCAATCCTAAAGATGCTAACAAAATGTGCAAGCTCCAGCAATCCATCTATGGACTGGTGCAAGCATCTCGGAGTTGGAATATACGCTTTGATAAGTTGATCAAAGCATATAGTTTTATACAGACTTGTGGTGAAGCCTGTATTTACAAGAAAGTGAGTGGGAGCACTATAGCATTTCTGATAAGTATATGTGAATGGCATACTGTTGATCGAAAACAATGTAGAATTATTCTGCAAAGCATAAAGGAGTGTTTGAAAGGAGTTTTTTCAAAGAAAGACCTCGGTAAAGCTACTTACATATTGAGCATCAAGATCTATTGAGATAGATCAAGAGGCTTGATAAGATTTTCAATGAGTACATACCTTGACAAGATTTTGAAGTAGTTCAAAATAGAACAGTCAAAGAAAGAGTTCTTGCCTGTGTTGCAAAGGTATGAAATTGAGTAAGACTCAAATCCCGACCATAGCAGAAAATAGAAAGAGAATGAAAGTCATTCCCTATGCATCAGTCATAGGTTCTATAAAAGTATGCCATGCTATGGACCAGACCTATTGTATACTCTGCCCTGGTTTGGCAAGGGAGTACAATAGTGATCTAGAAGTAGATCACTGGACATTGGTCAAAATTATCCTTAGTGGAATAAGGATATGTTTCTCGATTATGGAGGTGAAAAAAGGTTCGTCGTGAAGGGTTACATCAATACAAGTTTTGGCACTGATCCAGATGACTCTAAGTCTTAATCTGGATACATATTGAAAGTGGGAGCAATTAGCTAGAGTAGCTCCATGCAGAGCATTGTAGACATAGAATATTTGCAAAACACATACGGCTCTGAATGTGACAGACCCGTTGACTAAGCTTCTCTCACGAGAAAAACATGATCATATCTTAGTACTCTTTGGGTATTAATCACATAGCGATGTGAACTAGATTATTGACTCTAGTAAACCCTTTGGGTGTTGGTCACATGACGATGTGAACTATGGGTGTTAATCACATACAGATGTGAATATTGGTGTTGAATCACATGATGATGTGAACTAGATTATTTACTCTAGTGCAAGTGGGAGACTGAAGGAAATATGCCCTAGAGGCAATAATAAAGTTATTATTTATTTCCTTATTTCATGATAAATGTTTATTATTCATGCTAGAATTGTGTTAACCAGAAACATAATACATGTGTGAATACATATACAAACATAGTGTCACTAGTATGCCTCTACTTGACTAGCTTGTTGATCAAAGATGGTTGTGTTTCCTAACCATAGGCATGAGTTGTCATTTGATAACGGGATCACATCATTAGGAGAATGATGTGATTGACTTGACCCATTCTTTTAGCTTAGCACTTGATCGTTTAGTATATTGCTATTGCTTTCTTCATGACTTATACATGTTCCTATGACTATGAGATTATGCAACTCCCGTTTACCGGAGGTACACTTTGTGTGCTACCAAATGTCACAACGTAACTGGTTGATTATAAAGGAGCTCTACAGGTGTCTCCAAAGGTACATGTTGGGTTGGCGTATTTCGAGATTAGGATTTGTCACTTCGATTATCGGAGAGGTATCTCTGGGCCCTCTCGGTAATGCACATCACTTAAGCCTTGCAAGCATTGCAACTAATGAGTTATTTGTGAGATGATGTATTACGTAACGAGTAAAGAGACTTGCCGGTAACAAGATTGAACTAGGTATTGGATACCGACGATCGAATCTCGGGCAAGTAACATACCGATGACAAAGGGAACAACGTATGTTGTTATGCGGTTTGACTGATAAAGATCTTCGTAGAATATGTAGGAGCCAATATGGGCATCCAGGTTCCGCTATTGGTTATTGACCGAGAATAGTTCTAGGTCATGTCTACATAGTTCTCGACCCCGTAGGGTCCGCACGCTTAACGTTACGATGATAGTTTTATTATGAGTTTATAAGTTTTGATGTAACGAAGTTTGTTCGGAGTCCCGGATGTGATCACGGACATGACGAGGAGTCTCGAAATGGTCGAGACATAAAGATTGATATATTGGACGACTATATTCGGACACAGGAAGTGTTCCGGGTGTTTTCGAAGAAAACCGGAGTGCCGGAGGGGTTACCGGAACCCCCCGGGGAAGTATTGGGCCTTAGTGGGCCTGAGGGGAGACAGAGAGGGCAGCAGCCCAGGAGGTCGCCCCCCCCCCCCCATGAGTAGTCCGAATTGGACTAGGGGAGGGGGCGCGGCCCCCCCTTTCCCTTTCCCTCTCCCTCTCTTTCCTTCCCCCTTCCTCCTTCCTAGTGGGACTAGGAAAGGGGAGTCCTACTCCCACTAGGAGGAGGACTCCCCCTCCTTGGCGCGCCCCCTAGGGCCGGTCGGCCTCCCCCCTTGCTCCTTTATATACGGGGGCAGGGGGCACCCTAGAACACACAAGTTGATCTTCAAGATCATTCCTTAGCCATGTGCGGTGCCCCCCTCCACCATATTCCACCTCGGTCATATCGTCGCGGAGTTTAGGCGAAGCCCTGCACCGGTAGAACATCATCATCGTCACCACGCCGTCATCCCCAACACTTAGCTGGATCGGAGTCCGGGATCGTCATCGAGCTGAACGTGTGCTGAACTCCGAGGTGCCGTACGTTCGGTACTTGGATCGGTCGGATCGTGAAGACGTACGACTACATCAACCGCGTTGTCATAACGCTTCCGCTTACGGTCTACGAGGGTACGTGGACAATACTCTCCCCTCTCGTTGCTATGCATCACCATGATCTTGCGTGTGCGTAGGAAATTTTTGAAATTACTACGTTCCCCAACACCATGATCTTGGCATGGGGGCGGCTCGTTGTTTCGTTGGGCTGGGACTTCAGCGCGGCAGGCCGCCTCGTGCTGCGCGGCAGCCGCGTCCAGGAGCTGTTGGACTCGCTCCGTCATGTGGCGGCGCTCGTCGCCGTCGTATTTGTTCAGCTCATCCGTTACCGCCTGGGCAGCCCGGATGTTCTCTGCAGGCGTGGCGTAGACAGGGCGCTCCGCCCCGAACATGCTGGCGATGGTCGCGCCATGCTGCCGAACTGTGCCGAGGCGGCTAGGCCCCTCGGGTGCCGGCGTGCCGCCTACGGCCCTGTCCATCTCGGGGCGGTAGGCGTCCGAAAGCCGGCGAATGCTGGCCAGGCAGCCAGCATTTTCGAGAAGCTGGAGGCGGCGTGCCTCCAGCGCCTCAGCGTCCACACCCTCAGGAATGGGCACCGTGAGGTCGTGCAGAGTGGCGTCGAGGGGATCTTGAGCATGCCCGTCCGAGTGCTCCTCACTGTTGATGACGAGTACCTCCGTGACGGTGCTCCCGCCACTGTACTCGCGAGGAGGCGACTCGTCGTAGACCACCACGTTGGTGGGGAATGCGTCGAGCGACGCCGTGTCGGAGTCGATGATCATCAGATCGGTCGAGCCGACAGACTCTAGGTCCACAATAGGCTCGCTGGTGACATGGAGCTGGTCGAGGAGGCTGACAAGGCGGCTCTCAGGGCAGCTAGTGCCTGCGTCGGAGGCCGGCTCGTCAAAGAGGTCGATATTGCCGACAAGGTCGGCGAGGCAGCTCGCCGCGCCGTGCAGAGCATCAGAGCTGACGCCATCAGGCGTGCTGGGATGGCTTCGCTCGCCAGGAAGGAACAGGGTTCCCATCCAGAGCAGATCTCCGAGAGATGGTGCACCTCGCCCCACGGTGGGCACCAAATGTCGGGGGTTGGGTGCGACATATGCCAATGGATGGCTTATCATGGTGGGAGCGAGTAGAACGTCGCCGGTGCCTGGAAGTAGGATAAGGCATAGACACGAACCCCAGCGTACTTTACCCAGGTTCGGGGCTCTCCTAGGAGATAATACCCCTAGTCCTGCTCTGCAGGGTCTCCACATGATCACTAAGGCACAAGTGATACAATGGTGCTCCTTGAGCTGTTTGCTAGAGGCAGAAGGAGGCAAGGCTAGCTCTCTTCCTGCTCTAGGGGAGTGGATAGTTCTAATGGAGTGGGAACCCTTTGCATGGGTGACCTGGGGGTTTATATAGGCCTACCCCCTAGGGGTACAATGGTAATTTGTCTGGGTGCTGGGCCCGGCTGTCAGTGTCTCCAGCCTCCGGCCGCCGACTGGTTGGTGGCTGCTTACTGTAGTCGTGTCATTGGTGATGGGGGCTTGGTCATCTTAGCGTGGCTACAGTCCCGCCGCCTGGTGGGAGGCCACTGTAGCCACACCTGGTCTTATCAGCTTAATGGCGTGCTCGCCTCGGGACAAGGGACGGCCGCCTGCTAGAGGTCGGCCCCTCTCGAATCCGTCTGGTCGAGCTTCCGCCGTCTTCCTTGGGGTCATTTCCCGACAGGGCCTGCCTTCGGTAGGCCGTACCGACAGGCCGTCGTGGAGAACATGGCTCCGCTGCCCGGAGCAATGTCAGGGTAGATACGGCATAGTGCTCCGTCGTGCGGTGATCTCCGTCTGTATGGAGCACTGTAGCCACGCTCGTCTCGAGCGTCGGAGGCGACGTGCTTCACTGTAGCCATGCTTTGACTTGTACTCTCGATGGGGGCTCGGCTGCACTGTAGTCGTGAGGTGGCCGCTTGCCCTTTGCCGCCCTCTCTGGAGGGCGGCCTCCAGGAGCCGGTCACTCAGAGCGCCGTAGACTTGGGTCGGCCACCCTCTGGCAGCCGGCCACTGAGCCAGACGGCCCCAGAGGGCGGAGTTTCAGCTTGGGGTCCAGCCAGGCGGAGCTGGCCCAAAGTCTTGATAAATTCAGGGACTCGGGTGAGCCTACCCGTGGCCCATTACTCCGACAGTAGCGCTCCAACACAAGTACGTTTCCTCCATTTTGCGATACACCACACCGCTCCCGATCAACAAGACCCCGTTTCGACCGTAGGAGGTCCAACACAAGTTTGTTTCCTCTGTTTTGCGGTACGCCAGACCCCTCCCGATGAACAGGATCCTGTTTCGAACGTGGCCGGTCGAACACAAGGCCGTTTGTTCCATTCTGCGATACGCCAGGCCTCATTTCCATCGGCTGTTGATGTCTACTACACAACCTTCTTCTTGTAGACGTTGTTGGGCCTGCAAGTGCACAGGTTTGTAGGACAGTAGCAAATTTCCCTCAAGTGGATGACCTAAGGTTTATCAATCCGTGGGAGGCGTAGGATGAAGATGGTCTCTCTCAAGCAACCCTGCAACCAAATAACAAAGAGTCTCTTGTGTCCCCAACACACCCAATACAATGGCAAATTGTATAGGTGCACTAGTTCAGCGAAGACATGGTGATACAAGTGCAATATAATAGTAGATATGGGTATTTATAATCTGAATTTATAAAAACAGCAAGGTAACTAATGATAAAAGTGATCACAAACGGTATTGCAATGGTAGGAAACAGGGCATAGGGTTCATACTTTCACTAGTGCAAGTTCTCTCAACATTAATAACATAGATAGATCATATAACAATCCCTCAACATGCAACAAAGAGTCACTCCAAAGCCACTACTAGCGGAGAACAAATGAAGAGATTATGGTAGGGTACGAAACCACCTCAAAGTTATCCTTTCTGTTCTATCTATTCAAGAGTCCATAGTAAAATAACATGAAGCTATTCTTTCCGTTCGATCTATCATAGAGTTCATACTAGAATAACACCTTAAGACACAAATCAACCAAAACCCTAATGTCACCTAGATACTCCATTGTCACCTTAAGTATCCATGGGCATGATTATACGATATGCATCACACAATCTCAGATTCATCTATTCAACCAACACAAAGTAATTCAAAGAGTGCCCCAAAGTTTCTACCGGAGAGTCAAGACGAAAACGTGTGCCAACCCCTATGCATAGGTTCATGGGCGGAACCCGCAAGTTGATCATCAAAACATACATCAAGTGGCACATGATATCCCGTTGTCACCACAGATAAGCACGGCAAGACATACATCAAGTTTTCTCAAATCATTAAAGACTCAGTCTGATAAGATAACTTCAAGAGGAAAACTCAATTCATCACATGAGAGTAGAGGGGGAGAAACATCATAAGATCCAACTATAATAGCAAAGCTCGCGATACATCAAGATCGTGCCATAGAGAGAACACGAGAGAGAGAGAGAACATGAGAGAGAGAGAGATCAAACACATAGCTACTGGTACATACCCTTAGCCCCGAGGGTGAACTACTCCCTCCTTGTCACCGGTGATGGTTTCCCCCTCCGGAAGGGTGCCGGAACGGGCTCCCGTGAGGTTTTTGGTGTCTACAGAGGCTTGCGGTGGCGGAACTCCTGATCTATCTTCGGTTTTGATGTGTTTAGGGTACGTGGACTTATATAGGTGAAAGAAGTCGGTTGGGGGAGCCTCAAGGGGCCCAGGAGACAGGGGACGCGCCCTCCTATCTCCTGGCTTCCTCGAACCTTCCCTGGCTTGAACTCCAAGTCTCCCGGATCATATCCTTTCCAAAAATCACGCTCCGGAAGGTTTCATTCCGTTTGGACTCCGTTTGATATTCCTTTTCTTCTAAATACTGAAACAGGCAATAAAACAGAATATGGGCTGGCCTCTGGTTAATAGGTTAGTCCCAAAAGTAATATAAAAGTGTATAATAAAGCCCATAATCATTCAAAACAGATAATAAAATAGCATGAATGCTTCATAAATTATAGATACGTTGGAGACATATCAGCTATTCCGTCCAAGCCAGTTGGCTCCCGCGCGTTCCGTTGCCTCCCATGAACACGACGCATTCCATTGCCACCCCATGAACACGACGACAACACAATTTCGCCGTTCCGACCCAGCCATGTACTCGAGTCCTGGCCGTACGTATGCACGAGTAGGCATTTGATACCCTGCGTGTATGTACGTACGTGGCCGTATTTACTTTCTTGCACCCTGGCCGTTGTATGAACGTGTATATGCTACATGTAGGCCTCTACTGTGACACATGCACGCCTCTACTACGACACGTGTGCGCCTCTACATCGACCATTATGTACGTACATGTTCGCGACCAGAATGACAACACTACGTATGCTTCGACCAGGTGGGTCCCGACTATCAGGTACTTCCTTGCGTGCAAAGATGTAGCTGGTGGGTCACAGCAGTCAGGGGGGCGAATCGTTTTTTTTGCCTGAACGCACTTCCTTGAGTGAGAAGATGTAGCTGGTGGGTCCCAGCAGTCAGGCGGGAAACATTTTTTTGCGAGATACAGTGGCCCGTTCGGTGGGTCCCTGCTGTCAGGTGGACGAATAATTATTTTGCGTGTAATAAGGATGCACTTCCTTGCGGCTGTCATGGACCCAGCTGTCAGCCTCTCCACATATAGTACACTTCTGATGGAAGTTGGTCGTTGACCACATTAACCACGCTGCGCCGAGAGCACCAAGGCGGTGGACAACGGCGAGGCCTAGGAAGGGAACGACGCGGAGCCGGGGAAGACACGATAGTGGATTCCCACACGGAGAGGAGTACGAGGGTTCACTAGTTCGGCTGCGGTGTGAGGCTGTCGTCGCCATAGAATAACATGGGGTATGGGTGAGTAGAGGGATGGCCTGGCCAGCGGTGGGAGTAGTAGGGGGCGGTGAGGCCTCCGTGGCATCACAGCCGGCCACGGGAGGCAGGAGCACGCGGCACGACCGACACTGGTTTGGGCGGCTGGAGCAAGAAGACCAGAGGTTGAAGAAGCACTACGATCATTGGATGGACATCATACGGTCACTGGAGCTAGAATCGTTTATATATTGACTAAGTTGACAAAGCCCTCCATCCCCATCAACTTAGTAGGCCCACAAGTCAGCCTCCCACTATGGTGGGTCCCAGCTGGCAGGGGGTATTCATTTTTTTGTGCGCAATAAGGAGGCACTTCCTTGTGTGCGAAGATATAGTTGGTGGGTCCGACCTGTCAGCGGAGGGAACGTTTTTTCGTGAAATACGGTGGCCCGTCCGGTGGGTCCCCGCTGTCAGGTGGAGGAATAATTATTTTGCGCGTAATAAGGAGGCACTTCCTTGCTGCGGCCGTGGACCCAACTGTCAGCCTCTCCACGTACAGTCCACTTCCGATGGATGTCGTTCGTTAACCACGTTGACCACGCCGCACTGAGAGCACCAGGGCGGTGGACGACGGTGAGGCCTATGACGGGAATGACACGGAGCCGGGGAAGACACGATAGTGGCTGCCCACGCGGTGGAGAGTACGAGGGTTTACTGGTTTGGCTGTCGTCGCCGGAAAATAACAGGAGGTGTGGGTGAGTTGAGGGATAGACAGGTGTAGCGACAAGACCTCAAACAGTCTAGTCTCTGTGCATGAGTGTCATCCCTGGATCGGTAATGCTGACGTGCACAGTACTTGAGGATTTATGACAGAGTTTCAATCACACACTTATTATAACGAATGTCTCAAAAAGAACTTATCACAATAATATGGCTTAAGGCCATCTAAACAAGGTAACGACGGAAGGCTTGGAAGATAAAGTGAGTCCATCAACTCCAACGGCATAGCTGAGTGAACTACAACGACCTATGGCACCTTACTCGTCGTCTGAAAAGTCTGCAACATGACATGTTGCAGCCCGAAAATGGGTTAGCACATGGAATATGCTGGCAATGTAACACAAAAAGTAATGAACAGAATAAATGCTACCACTATATGCATATGTGGCTGGTGGAAATCTCTATGGTTAAAGTTTTGCATAAGCCAATTTTTTCCTACATCAAAGGAATAAATTTTATTTAACTATCATGGTGGTTGTTAAACATTGAGAAGGTTCCTCAAACTCAATCCCAATTAAGCAATATCATTAAACCCAACAAATTAATTTAGAGTGATGAGATCAACATGATAATCCAAGAACCAGATACTCAAGATGTCCATAACCGGGGACACAGCTAACCATGATGAGTTTGTACACTCTGCAGAGGTTTGCGCACTTTTCCCCACAAGACTCGATCTCCTCCATTAGATTTCTCGCACTACATGGTGTTTGAGAAACGGATGACCGAGACACAGTCTTTCAAAAACATTAACTCTTTACTCTGGGTGGACATTTACACCTACTTTCCCTACATCTGCTAGCCCACCAGTGAAAGAGGTCATGCAACCTACTCAACTATGCTAGATCCATTAATAGCTTGTGGCTGCACAAGGAAGTTTCTAGCATGAAATATCTTATGATCCCTTTGCGCCTGGGTGGCGAACTGTAGGATGATCACATGGGTACTCCGGGATCCCCTTGGGTAACACTGGATTCTCCAGGTGCCCGCAACCAATCCACCCAGATGTGTATTTAAGTTGCCACCTTAAGTTAACCATAAATTAACAATACTCACATCTTTCATGGATACACTCACCCAATCCACGTCTACGAGCATAGCATAGCAATCCTAAGCATAACATATAAGTAACTCCTAAAGGTTTGATAATAAAAAGGGCAATAGGTTCTACCTCATCATCTACTTCCCAAACCCACATGTTATACAGATCCTAACCATGCAATGTTTGAGGATTGGAACTAATGCATAAAAACTGGGTAATAAAGAGATATGATCAAAGTGTTACTTGCCTTGCTGTTGATCCGCAAAACCTAGAGACTTGTAGTAGCATGCTTCGCACTCCGGGAATTCTATCACAAACAAACAATACCATACATAAGCACTCAAACAATAACCATGGGTAAAACTCAAATAAGAAGATCTAACCAGAAAGTTCAACTGAAGAACTCCGGTTTGCAAAAAGAATCAAATCAAACGGAGCAACGAAACTCAAACTACGAATGAAACAAGATTCATTTACTAATCTGGACTAAAGTCAAATTTTACAGTACCAAAATCATGTTCAAGTTGATTAAACAGAAAGAGGGCTTCGAGACGAAGATTTAGGCACTGGTTTCACATAATTTGGATAAACGAGCGAATAGTTATACTAGATCGAAGATCAGGGCAGAAATCGCGATCGAAAATAATCGCAGATAAACCCTCGAAAATAAAACAAGATGAACAGGCTAACGAACGAACGTTCGTTAACAGAACCTAATCGGTGAACGCGTTCGTTAAAACGAACGAACGGACGAACATCCGCTAACCAACTAAACAGAAAAAAACCGAACTGATCTATTTAAAAAAATAGACCTAGGGTTTCTAAACAACCTGAATGATTAACCGGAATAAACCGACGAAATGCAGCGGCCGCTACCTCCAGCGGGGTCCGGCGGGGTGGGCGGCGTCGGCGGGGCTCCGGGTGGTGGAGTGACTCGGCAGGCGGCATTGGGCGACAGCGGCGCGGGCAGCGGCGGGGGTGGGTGATGGCAAAGGCGGCGGGGTACATATAGGGGGGTCGGGGGTGTCCGACATGGAGAGGGGGCAACCCCGAGCGGCGGCTGTTGGCTTTCTGGGAACGGGGGTCCCCAGACTTGCCTGCCTGCGGCCTGCGGCATGGCTCGAGAGGTGGCCCAGCATGACCCATCTTCATCAACGCAAGTCCCAAGACCCTCGCGTGAGGCCAAGCCTCGCGGGGAAGACGACACGAGGCTTCCTCAAGGGTGGCCTCGCCAGGCAGGCTCGCGAGGAGGCGGAGAGATCGAGGAAGGGGTACCGCGCGAGGTGCTCGTGATGCAAGCCGTGACGATCGAGACCAGGCGGGCGCCGGCCCGCGCAGCATCCTTGTTTCCTCTTTGGTGCAAAGGGGGCAAGCACAGGCGTGGAGTACCGAGGCATCAGGCAAAGGTTACCAATTCAGTGCAACGAGACCAAGTCTTGTAGGGCGGAAGGATGGAGGTCACCGTGGAGCCCAGGACAGCGTCATCGCCAGTGCCTTTGGCAGCCGAAGACCAACTTTAGTGAAGATAACTTGTACCAGATGTTCCCTTCAAAATGGCTATTGTTGGCGCCCTTCCTGCTCAATATTTGGGAAGAGGACCAGGGCCTCTATATATAGGGCTAGCCACCATAGTAGAAAGGGATCGAGTTCTCATCCCATTGAGTGCCCACTAGATCGATAGGCGACCGAACTCATCCAAGCAGTTCATTGCACCAGCTCAAGAACACCTCTCGCGGGGCTGTTCGTCCTTTGTACTGTTCATCATCATCCCTTGAGGCAATCTACCGCACCACACACTGGAGTAGGGTATTACACAACAACGGTGGCCCGAACCAGTATAAATCTTGTGTCCCTCGTGTTGTTCATCATTTAGCTTGGTTCTCGCGAGGCGATCGAGCGTAGAGTGGCAGGGGGAAGATCTTCGCGCGCACCCCAGAGTTCGAACCTTAAGGGTCTGCCAGAATCCAACATCCGACATTTGGCACGCTAGGTAGGGCTGCGTCGGAATCTTTCTTCCACTTTTCTGCGTTCGATCTCCCGGCGTGTCCATGGTTGACGCTCGTCGGGCTCGCGCCGAGCGTCAGGCTGCTCTCGCCGCCCGCGTCGCCCAGATGGCTCCCGTCGGCGGATGTCCCCGTCATTCCCCGTCGCCTGCCGCCAACACCGCCACCGGCCCGGTGGGGAACGAGCAGCAGGCCTCGTCACTGCATATTTCGGTGCGGCGGGAAGGTCGCACAGCCACCCCGTCGCTGACTCCAGATGGTTCGTCGTCCCACGCCCGTCGCACCCCCACGGACGCACACGCCGCGTTGCTCCTGGCGCGTGAGCTTCTGCACTACTGTCCCGTCGATGACCTCTACGAGGAGTGGCTCGCTCGCATCACCGAGCTCGTCAGCGCCGCTGGGGGCTCCCCTGCGCCGTCCCTCTCGCTGCCTCACCCTCCGTCCTATGCGGGTGGTGTAGCCCAGGAGGTGCCTCCACCACCTCCTACCCAAGAAGGCGCCCTGGCTCCTAGGCGCGCGGCCCCAGGATGAGATCCACCGTGTCCGGTGCCCGCACGGCAAGAAAGGATCTGCCAAGAAATCCCTCGTCCCCAAGAAGGTGCTCGCGTGCTCCCGGCACCGGCACGCCATGACCGCGTCCCTGCGCTAGCACGTCAAGACCCCGCGCTGCTCCAGGCAGCGGCATGCAGGAATCCTCAGGAGCAAGCCCCGCATCAGCAGAAAGCTCCTGTGGCCACCGCAGGCTGCCGCGCCTTCACTGTCGAGCTACACAGTGTCGCCTGGCCAGGCAAGTTCAAACCTGATCTGCCTCCTCGCTATGACGGCACTGCCGACCTCGCGCAGTTCCTACAGCTCTACGAGCTGGGCATTGAAGCTGCCAACGGGGACAAAAAGGTCATGGCGAACTGGTTTCCCATGGCACTCAAGGACGGTGCCCACACCTGGCTCCCGAACCTGCCCCCTGGCACGATCTCCTCCTGGGACGAGATGCGCACTTGCTTCATCGCCAACTTTCAGGGCACTCGCGACCGACCACCGGCCGTGGGTGACCTGCGGCGCATCAAGCAGCAACCCGGGGAGACCTTGCAGAAGTACATCCAGTGCTTTAACAACGCTCGCCTCAAGATTCCCAAGGTGACCGAGGAGGCCATCATCTTGGCGTTCTTTGATGGCGTCCGCGACATCAAGATGAAGGAGGGGCTGGCAATCCACGAAGATCTGTGCACGTCTCTGGAGTTGTTCAACCTAGCGACCAAGTGCGCAAGGGCTGAGGAGGGATGCCTCTCCCTCCTCGAGCTCCCGGCTGCGGACCCAGAACAGAAGAAAGGCAAGGCCAAGGATGTGAAGCGCAAGGGAGTAGCTGTGCTTGCAGCAGAGCCGGACATGAAGCACGGCAAGGACCAGCCGGAGTCGTCCAAGGGCAGCCGGTATTGTGTGTACCATGACCTCCATACCCACAACACCAACAAATGCCAAGAGCTCAGGGCCGTGCGAGAAGGCCGAGTTGGTCGACGCCCCGAGCGCAACGATCGGGGCTATGACCGAGGAGGAGGAAGATGTGGAGGACAATGGGACGATCGTGGCCCTCACCAGGGGTGGCGTGACCGGCCTCGCAAGGACCGCTGGCAGGACTAGCCTCGTGAGGGAGTTTGGAGGAATTAGCCTCGTGAGGATCGCCCGCAAGGCAACGCAGGGCTTCCTCCTCTGCCACGCTCAGGCCCCAGCCTCTCAGTGCATCTTCAAGCAGTTCGCTCGCGAGGTGAATGCAGTGCTCCCCAAGACTGGGGCCACGCACCCTCTCAGGTGGTCCGCGTGTGCCATCCCGTTCAGCACGGCCGATCAGCTCAAGCGCGCGGCGATAGCCGGAGTCGTCCCGATGCTCTGTTCCCCAGTCATCAGCAATGTGCAAGTTACCAGGACCCTCATCGACGGCGGAGCAGGGCTCAACGTCCTGTCCGTCGAGACATTCAACAATCTTCAAGTGCCATATGATCAGCTTCAACCAACCAAGCCTTTCTCAGGAGTCACTGATGGTTCCACTGTCCCGATAGGGCAGGTCCGCCTCCCTGTCACCTTTGGGCAGCGCAAGAACTACTGTACCGAGCTCATTGACTTCGACGTTGCCCACATTCGCCTGCGATACAATGCCATCCTCGGGTATCCCACTCTGGCCAAGTTTATGGCAGTGACTCACCATGGCTACAACGTCCTCAAGATGCTAGGAAGTGGCGGAGTCATCACGGTCCCCTGTGAAGAGAAGGATGCAGTGTGCTCTCTCAAGCGCGCCTTTCAAGCCACGTCAATCGAGGACCCAGACAGCAAGAATGGAAACCTTCCTGAAGCAGCTCCCAAGAAGAAGAAGACAACACCTGGCTCAAGGCCTCAGGAGACAGGCACCTCCGGAGGCGCCACATCCGCGCACGCGCCCATCCAAGGGGCGCCACCCTTCGTCGCATAGGGAGGCGTGCCCCTACGCCCACCTCAGGCAAGGCTCGGAGGCTCTCTCTTGGGGGGGCACTGACTTTGCCAAGATCACAAGGGAGGCGCTCGAGCACCACTTCGAGGCGTGCTTCGCGGCACGTTTCCCTCAGGAAGGCGTAAGACAAGGAGGGCCCAACCCTCAGGAGTTCATCACCAAGGTCACCCAGGACATGCAGGAACGAGAGTCATGCGCGGCAACCGCCGCCTGCCCGGCGTAGCTCCCCATCTAGGCGAGGATGGTGGGCTGTGCGCCTACATCGACTACCCAGGGCTCAGTCAGATCGCATCATAAGAGCGCTTCTGGCCTTCGCGCGTGGGGCGTTCCGAGGGTCCACATCACAGCTACGTTCGCATGTCCTTCGGCCTGCTGAACACGGCTGCTGCCCACCAGCGCCTGATGAGGAGCATTCTGGAAGCTCAGGTGACCAAGCACCGCGTGCTCCTGGAGGAAATGGAGACGGACCTCGCAGAGCCGCCCGGACCTCCCGAGCCTCCCAAGGCTCAGAGCTCCGAGGGCTCATGAGGGTCGGCTTCTTCACCATGCACCGTCAGCCACTCCGGCACTCGCTCTGCAATGGTATTAGGTGACTTCTCTCAAGTTTCGTTTTAGCTGGGAGCGCCCTCAGGGCTGCATCATTCCCACGTCGCGTGGGTCTGTCCCTGCGGCATGTATCCGTTTTGCTTATGTCTTTAGCTTACCTTGTTGGGGGCGCCCCTCGGGCTGCATCATCCCCAAGCCGCTTGGGCCTGACCCAGTGGCGTGTGCCTTTTCCTGCATCTATCTAAGTTGATTCGCTTCTTCGTGTTTAACCTGCTTGAGATAATCGCCTGCTCAATTGACACCTACCTTTGGAGCCCCTCGCTTTGGCACGACACTTGCGCATGGGTCCATCCCTGCAACATTGACAAATCTGAGTGGTCAAGCTCTGGCTGCGGTAGCCCCGCAAAGCGCTACCTCACCAGACCCTCGATGCCTCAATCACTCCCTCGGAGCAACCCATGGCTGGCTGGCAACCGTAATGGCAGACCTTGTTTTCCTCGTATTGGTGTGTCGGATCCGCCTAAGGAATGGCATGGGGGCATCGTGAGCTCCCTCTCTCTCTCCCGTGCGATCAGCTCGCGCGTTAAAAGGGGGCGCCTGAGCATCGCGACTCAGGGGCTCTTACTGGCTCTCCAGCCCTCACCCCCTGGCCTTGACCCACGACATCGCGACCTGTCATACCAGCGGTGGCTGAGCTCGCTCGAGGGCCGGGACCCGAGGACGTAGAGAATGAAGGAAAGTGCGGGTAAGTGGGGAGGAGCTCACGAGGACCCAACCCAGCGACACCCCAGCTGCCGGCGCGCGGGTCAGGCACCTCGCCGAATAACGACTCCAAGCTCACGAGATAAGTCACGCCCTTGGAAAGGCTAAATCAACGCGACACTAAACCCTCGCCTAGTGCGGCTCTGTCACGGCAAAGTTGCCTTCCTTTCTTGCCCAGTGGAGGCTGCTTGATCACTAAAGGGGACCTCTTGAGCATCGCGCCTTGGGGGCTCTTACTAGACCTCGGGCCGCTCACCTCCTAGCCTTGACCACGGCATCGCAACCTGGCATACCAGCGACGGCTGAAGCCTGCCTGGGGACCGGGACCTATCAGCATAGAGCACCAAGCCCTCGTGAGGACAGAAAGGGGGAGCCGAGCTGAGACAGGACTAGCATCTCGCATCGCTCCATAATAAGGATGATATTCACAAAAGACATGGCAGACGCCTTACATACCCCCGTGGGGTGTTTCTTCGATTCCTCACAGGGAACAAAAGGAGCTAATCCTAAGGAACGCTAACTACGTGCGCCATCACCGGAGACGCCATCATCAACAGTGGGCCGCCAAGCGCTGGCACCAACCCCATCCAGATCAGCGGCGTCGACGGCCCGATGCAGCTACCCTACTCTGAGCACGACGTGAGCTCGGGGGCTCGTAGCTGTCGTCGCTCATCTCCGGAGTCACGAGAAGCTCGGGAGAGTCGCTGGGCCCTCCAGCCTCTCCGCTGCTACCAGAGGAGCTGCTGGGGGAGCGGTTGGCAGGCCTGGCCCCCGCCACTTTGATGCCCCGGCTGCCCTCCTTTGGGCAGCACTCCAGTCGGCATCCATCCGCGTCGAATACCCTGAAGAACATCAAGGAGGCGCCATTGTATTCAAGATGAATTACGTGGGCCCCTCCTGACCAGCAGATCCGGGCGTTCTCGCCCCAGCCCCAAGTCATGTAGACCTTGCCCGGAGCGACAACCTCGACCCCCGCTCCGGTCACAAGGGTGCTGCAGCCAGAGCTCCAGAGGCCCCCTCAGCAGCATCTCGAAGTCGAAGGAGGGAGGAAGGTGAATCCAAGAGCGTGGGGGCATAGCAGCGTGAAACATAAGCTCATGAGAAGAGCCCTCAGCATGGACCCCAGGGGCGACGACGCGCACTGCCGTACCTCGTCAGCGTTGCCAGCTGCACCGCCGGCGTCTCCTTCTCCAGGGCCCTCGGCTCGGGCGTACAAGGGCCGCGAAAACCCAGGCGGCGGTGACTCACACCAAGGCATCGACGTCTCTTGCCAAGCGACCACGTCGTGGCCGGGGACCAACCGCTTCTTCAGCGGAAGCGGGTCGGGACCTTCTCGGGGGGCCTTCCCTTTCTCTTCCGCTGAAAGCCGGCAGATCGGCGCCATTGGCGCAAGGTGGATCAAGGGCGAGGAAGAAGGAGTGAAGCAGAAAGAGATGGACTACGGGGGCTCTAGCTCGTCTGTACTTATAGTCCAGAGGAGGCCAACCGTCGGCCTCCATGATCTCAGGTAATCATGACCCATTTTTGCATGCAGGGACTTGTCAAGTCGAGAAGTTGCCGAGGCGGCATGGGGAAGCGGAGACGCCCACGTCCAATTAACTGCCACGTGTCACCCAAGGACGCAGGCTGATGGGGCCCGCGGCGCTCCGCACTTGCTCCTTCGCTTCTCTGCTAAGCCAAGTCCGAGCGCGCCGTGGGACCGGGGGCTACTGTTGGCGTTCTGGGAACGGGGGTCCCCAGACTTGCCTGCCTGCGGCCTGCGGCGTGGCTCAAGAGGTGGCCCAGCACGGCCTGTCGTAGTTCTAAGTATGATAGTAGAATGGGGGGTAGGTATGGAGAGGCAAGATCCTAGCTATGGAGGAGTTGTACACACGAGTGTTTTACGAGTTCAGGCCCTTCTCTGAGGAAGTAAAAGCCCTACGTCTCGGAGCCCGGAGGCGGTCGACTGGTTTATGTGTATATGAGTTACAGGGGTGCGAACCCTTCTACCAGTGGAGGGGGGTGGCTTATATAGAGGACGCCAGGACCCCAGCCAACCCACGTAGTAGAGGGTTAATGTACATTAAGGCTGGGCGTTACTGGTAACGCCCTACATAAAGTGCCATCATGACCATTAAGACTACTTAATTACAGACCGTTTGAATACAGAGTAGATCCTGAACTCCTGATGGTTGAGTGAGTCTTCATGGTCGAGTGTCTTCTAGCCGGTCGAGTGGAGTCTCTCTTGGTCGACTGGAAGGTAGCTTCGTCTAAGGATGTCCTTGGGTATGGTATCCTGGATAGGTCCATGACCCTACCCTAGGTACATAACATCATCACAGCCCATCTTCATCAATGCAAGACCCAAGACCCTCGCGAGGGGCCAAGCTTCGCGGGGCGGACGACATGAGGCTTCCTTAGGGGCAGCCTTCCCAGGCAGGCTCGCGAGGAGGCGGAGAGATCGAGGCAGGGGTACCTTGCGAGGTGCTCGTGACGCAAGCCGTGACGATCCAGACCAGGCGGGCGCCAGGCGGGCGTCGGCCCGTGCAGCGTCCTTGTTTCCTCTTTGGTGCAAAGGGGGCAAGCACAAGCATGGAGTATTGAGGCATCATTCAAAGGTTACCATTTCAGTGCAATGAGACCAAGTCTTGTAGGGCGGCAGGATGGAGGTCACCATGGAGCCCAGGACAACGTCATCGCCAGTGCCTTTGGCAGCCGAAAACCAACTTTAGTCAGGATAACTTGTGCTAGATATTCCCCTTCAAAATGGCCATTGTTGGTGCCCTTACCACTCAATATTTGGGAAGAGGACCAGGGCCTCTATATATAGGGCTAGCCACCACAATAGAAAGGGATCGAGTTCTCATCCCATTGAGTGCCCACTAGATCGATAGGCGACCGAACTCATCCAAGCAGTTCATCGCACCAGCTCAAGACCACCTCTCGCGAGGCTGTTCGTCCTTTGTACTGTTCATCATCAGCCCTTGAGGCAATCCACCACACCACACACTGGAGTAGGGTATTACACCACAACGGTGGCCCGAACCAGTATAAATCTTGTGTCCCTCATGTTGTTCATTGTTTAGCTTAGTTCTTGCGAGGCGATCGAGCGTAGAGTGGCAGGGGGAAGATCTTCACACGCACCCCAGAGTTCGAGCCTTAAGGGTCTGCCGGAACCCAACATCCGACAGCGGCGCGCGGCGTCAGCCCGGACTCCGGCGGAGTCCGGCTCGGGCACGCCTGGCGAAGGCGGCGACGCTGGTGGGCCGGCTGGGCCTTCGGCCCATTTCGGTCCGGACTCTTTTTTTTAAATAATTCCACCAAAACAAAAAATCCTAATAAAATATAAAAAAATCTAAAAATGCCAAAAACAATTTTCACGGTCTAAATAAAATATTTAGAACAAAGTGAACATTTTTCTGGCCTAAAAATGCTATTTTTGAAAACATGCAATTTTTCTAATTCAAATAAAATAGCAATAAAACTCCAAATAAAATACTTATTTGATTTTAACATTTTTCCTCCGATATTTCTTTTATTTTGGAGAAGTCATTTTATCTCCTCTCTTTTATTTTAATATTGGAAATATTCGGAGAGAAAATGATTAAAACCAAAATGATCCTCTTTTCAATATTTGAGAAAATTCAAATATGAAAATAAACGAAATCCCCAACTCTCTCCATGGGTCCTTGAGTTGCTTAGAGTTTCTAGGATCAACCAAAATGCAATAAAATATGATATGCATATGATGTCCTATGTATAATATTACAAATTGAAAATTTGGGATTTTACAACAGGCCAGGGATGCGAGTATGATTGGGTCGTGAGGCCTGCCCGGCAGCACAGCCGGCCACGAGAGGCGGGAGCAGGCGGTTCCGACGGTGCTGGTTTGGGCGGTTGGGGCAAAAGATCAGAGACTGAAAAAGCATGATTGCCGTTAGATTGACATCTAACGGTCTGACGCTAGTGGAGTCGATTGTTGACTAAGTTTCTTTTTTGAGAAACCTTGTGTATGCATGAACTTAGTAGGCCCACAAGTCAGCTTCCAAATCTATGGCAGATAACATAGAGCCCATTTTCTATTTTTTAATAATTTGCAGCCCATTTGCTAATTCTTAAGTAATTTATTACAGCCCATTTTCTGCCTAGGACCATGGTCAAAAAGTTCAACCTTATTCTGCATATTTTGGTGGACTCCGAACTATTGTAATACCATAATGATAAACATTTTTTTAAGAACTTATTGATTTGCCAAAAAAATCATTTTGTTTTTGTAAGCAAATAAGACGTGGGACAATTCGGTTGGTTTAAGGGAAAATCAGTGGTAAAAAAATCAGCGCTGGGAGGGAAAACAACAACAAAAATAAGGATGTAAATATGAAAAGGGAATTTTATGTATTTTCAATATAATGATACGTGTATATGAACTAGTAAAACTATAGGTAGAGATTAGAAAACAGATGTAGGACATGCGTTTCAAGAGGAAAATAGAACTAGGTTTGTGTTATTAATTTAGTAAAAACTCTGCATGCGGATGTTGTAAGACAAAATATAACTAACGCTGGCGGGCCAGAGGCCAATAGATACCTGTTGGATCTTTGTGCCCCGTTGTCGTCATGGGTTGGGCCTGTTAAAAACAAAACCAAGCCTGGGCAGTTTACAGCCTAGTTGAAACTTGCTCGACCTGAAAAAACAATATACGTGCTCAATAAATGAGAGAATTCTGCAAGTACAGACTGATAACTGGGATGCAACAGCAATATTATTTTTTCATCGTGATAATAAGTGCATGCACTTGTTTCGAAAAAATTGGAGAACTAGGAATTCGAATGGCAGGTGCTTATGCTACCCATCAAATAAAAATCAGGTGCCTGAAAATTCATTTCAAAACAAATGATTCAGCTTTATATCCACGTCGACCCTCGGCATGATGGTTGGAAGCAAGTGCCAAGTTCATACCAAAAGATCGCTAACAATAATACCAACTTGCGGATGACAAGTTAGTACAAGTATGATGTCTACTACACAACCTTCTTCTTGTAGACGTTGTTGGGCCTGCAAGTGCACAGGTTTGTAGGACAGTTGCAAATTTCCCTCAAGTGGATGACCTAAGGTTTATCAATTCGTGGGAGGCGTAGGATGAAGATGGTCTCTCTCAAACAACCTTGCAACCAAATAACAAAGAGTCTCTTGTGTCCCCAACACACCCAATACAATGGTAAATTGTATAGGTGCACTAGTTCGGCGAAGATATGAAGATACAAGTGCAATATGGATGGTAGATATAGGTATTTGTAATCTGAAAATATAAAAACAGCAAGGTAACTAATAATAAAAGTGAGCGTAAACGGTATTGCAATGATAGGAAACAAGTCCTAGGGTTCATACTTTCACTAGTGCAAGTTCTCTCAACAATAATAACATAGATAGATCATATAACAATCCCTCAACATGCAACAAAGAGTCACTCCAAAGCCACTAATAGCGGAGAACAAACGTAGAGATTATGGTAGGGTACGAAACCACCTCAAAGTTATTCTTTCGGATCAATCTATTCAAGAGTTCATACTAGAATAACACCTTAAGACACAAATCAACCAAAACCCTAATGTCACCTAGATACTCCATTGTCACCTCAAGTATCGGTGGGCATGATTATACGATATGCATCACACAATCTTAGATTCATCCAACCAACACAAAGTACTTCAAAGATTGCCCCAAAGTTTCTACCGGATAGTCAAGACGAAAACGTGTGCCAACCCCTATGCATAGGTTCATGGACGGAACCCGCAAGTTGGTCACCAAAACATACATCAAGTGGCATGTGATATCCCATTATCACCACAGATAAACACGGCAATACATACATCAAGTGTTCTCAAATAAATACTCAATCCGACAGGATAACTTCAAAGGGAAAATTCAATCCATTACAAGAGAGTAGAGGGGGAGAAATATCATAAGATCCAACTATAATAGCAAAGCTCGCGATACATCAAGATCGTGCCATAGAGAGAACACGAGAGAGAGAGAGAGAGATCAAACACATAGCTATTGGTACATACCCTCAGCCCCGAGGGTGAACTACTCCCTCCTCATCATGGAGAGCACCGGGATGATGAAGATGGCCACCGGTGATGGGTTCCCCCTCCGGCAGGGTGCCGGAACGGGCTACCGAGAGGTTTTGGTGGCTACAGAGGCTTGCGGAGGCGGAACTCCCGATCTATCTTGATATTCGATGGTTTTAGGGTACGTAGGCTTATATAGGCGAAAGAAGTCGGTCGGGAGGTGCTCGAGGGGCCCACTAGATAGGGGGCGCGCCCTACAGGGGGGGGGCGCTCTCCTATCTAGTGGCTGCCTCAAGGACCTTCTGACGTGAACTCCAAGTTTCAAGGATCATATTCTTCCAAAAAATCACGCTGCCGACGGTTTCATTCCATTTGGACTCCGTTTGATATTCCTTTTCTTCGAAATACTGAAACAAGCAATAAAACTGCAATATGGGTTGGGCCTCCGGTTAATAGGTTAGTCCCAAAAGTAATATATAAGTGTATAAAAAAGCCCGTAATCATTCAAAACAGATAATAAAATAGCATGAATGCTTCATAAATCATAGATACGTTGGAGACGTATCAGCATCCCCAAGCTTAATTCCTACTCGTCCTCGAGTAGGTAAATGATAAAGAAAGAATTTATGAAGTGTGAATGCTAGAAGGTGCACAAGTTGGATTAAAGATAATTTCAATCACCTTTCTTAGCATGATAATATGTCATAACAGTAGTTCATCTTATAAAACTTCTCATGATAAAGTAACAAGCAATTCACATGTCAAAGCATAGACCATAAACTTTCTTGAAAACTAGCAAACTTCATTCTTAGTCATCAAACAATTGCAATTCATCTTATTTTCAGGAATAACAAACTCCACATGCTCAACTATCATATAGTCTTCTACAATTGCTAACACTCACGCAATACTAGTGGTTATGGAGTTTCAATCAGACACTGAGAAAGATAGGGGCTTATAGTGTTGCCTCCCAACGTATTCACCTTTGGGTGATGTCAACAATAATAGTTCATGCTAACTTATATCCAATTGGATATATATATCAGGATCTTCCCAACATGAGGTGCTTGCCAAAGGATAAAATGAAAAAGGGAAAGGTGAAGATCACCTTGACTCTTGCATAAAATTAAAAGACATAAAGTAAAAGATAGGCCCTTCGCAGAGGGAAGCAGAGGTTGTCATGCAATTTTAGGGTTGGATGCACAAAATCTTAATGTGAATGAACGTCACTTTATATTGCCACTTGTATATGGACCTTTATTATGCAGTCCCTCGCTTTTATTGCTTCAATAACAAGAGATCGTATAAAGCTATTTTCTTCACACCAAAAGATCATACATATTTAGAGAGCAATTTTTATTGCTCGCACCGATGACAACTTACTTGAAGGATCTTACTCAATCCATAGGTAGGTATGGTGGACTCTCATGGAAAAACTTGGTTTAAGGATATTTGGAAGCACAAGTAGTATCTCTACTTGGTGCAAGGAATTTTTGCTA
The DNA here is from genome assembly GCF_018294505.1 of Triticum aestivum. NCBI lineage: Eukaryota > Viridiplantae > Streptophyta > Magnoliopsida > Poales > Poaceae > Triticum > Triticum aestivum. The sequence goes on from NC_057801.1 coordinate 216,788,278, forward strand.
GCATGAGGGGGAAAGGCAGTCTCAACATGTTTGAATGATCCATGACAATATACTTTAATTGAGATGTCGGAAAACATAAACCATTATGTTGTATTCCTTGTCCAACATCAACTCTTTAACATGTCATACTTAATGAGTGCTCCCAATTATAAAAGATGTCTAAGATAGTATATATATATGTGAAATTTCTCTTCCTTCAATATTCTTTCATGAATTGTTCAAATGACCAATACAACGCTTGCTAACCTTCAATAAATTTACAACCTCTACTTCTTAGATGTGAAGTCATTACTCCCCATGGGATAAGCAAATGAGACATATATAATTTCAGATTTATGACATTCAACTCATTCAACCATTTACTCATAGGATATAAGTGAAGCACACGAGTAAATGACAAACTACTCCAACAAGATATATAAGTGAAGATTAATGAGTAGCTACATAATTATGTAACTATGTGAATACTCTATTTCATTAAAGAATTTCAGACCTTGGTATTGTATTCAAACAGAAAGCAAAACAAAATAAAATGACATTTCAAGGATATCACAACTCATGTGGAGAAACAAAAACTTAGGCTCAACCGATACTAACCGATAGTTGTTGAAGAAGAAAGGTGGGCTGCCTACCGGGGCATCCCCAAGCTTAGATGCTTGAGACTTCTTGAAATATTATCTTGGGGTGCCTTGGGCATCCCCAAGCTTTAACTTTTGTGTCTCCTAAATTCCTCTCATACCATGGTTTCTCTTTTTATCAAAAGCTTCATCCACACCAAACTCAACAAGAACTCGTGAGATAGGTTAGTATGAACCAATGCAAAACCTTATCATTTTCTACTGTCAAAAATCACTAAAATTATTATTCAACATTTCATACTAAATGTCTCTGCATATTTAATACTCCTATCCTCAAATAGAATCATTAAACAAGCAAACATATGCAAACAATGCAACCATAACAGCAATCTGTCAAAACAGTACAGACTGTAAAGAATGCAAGAGTATCAATACTTCCCTAACTCCAAAAATTATGAAATAAAATTCCCACTGTAGTAAATTTAGCAGATCTCATTATGCAAAAAGTTTCAACATTATATCTTGCTCTGAATTTTCTAGGGAATTTTTGCAACAGCGGTAAACTTTCTGTTTTCAAACAGCAACATGTATACTAGCAAAATAAGCATGGCAAAGGCTATCCTTGACTTCTTTATTGAAACTAAAGATGAAAAACATTAATATAAATAACATCAAGCAAATAATAACAAAATAAAATGACGCTCCATGTAAAACACATATCATGTGGTGAATAAAAATATAGCTCCAAGTAAAGTTACCGATGAACAAAGACGAAGGAGGGGATGCCATCCGGGGCATCCCCAAGCTTAGGCTCTTGGGTGTCCTTGAATATTACCTTGGGGTGCCTTGGGCATCCCCAAGCTTAGGCTCTCGCCACTCCTTATTCCATAGTCCATCAAATCTTTACCCAAAACTTGAAAACTTCACAACACAAAACTCAACAGAAAACTCATAAGCTCCGTTAGTATAAGAAAATAAAACCACCACTTAGGTACTGTAATGAACTCATTCTAAATTCATATTGGTTTAATATCTACTGTATTCCAACTTATCTATGGTTCATACCCTCCGATACTACTCATAGATTCATCAAAATAAGCAAACAACACATAGAAAACAGAATCTATCAAAAACAGAATAGTCTATAGTAATGCTTGCTTAGGCCACCACCGGCAAGGTATTGCCGGTCTTGTGCCATATCGCGTGCATGCCGCACTCCGACTGCATCTTTCGATGCGTCCACGTGCCCCTTTTGAATGCACTGGAATTGCGCTGGGAGAAATGCTTGCTTAGACCACTCGGTGTGATACCTGCAGTATTGTCGAATACAGGTTTTAGTGTACGTAGTTGCCATTTTCATAACATCTTTGGCATGTTGCAGTCACTTGTTTCACTTTTTATTAACTGTCAAATTGTAATTGATTCACCAGGTCTGTGTGTAAAAAGAAAAATAGAGCTATAAACAAAGGAATATGTTTGTGCAAATAGACGGCCAATCGGTGTCTTACCTGGAAGTTTCTTAGGATGGGTGTAGCATATGTCGTGCTCGCTCTTGATGACTGGTATGAACAAATTGATTAGAGGGTGAGATCTCGCACTGTTAGCACTCACTTGGCCTCAAGGTGCAAGATCATCTCTTGATGCGTGGGATCAAACTTTACGCCAGCTGGCAGCACTAGCCAATCCTTCTTCGACTTGCATCGGTTAATTCCAGTTATATGGTACTCAATGTATGATCAATCGACTGTTTTAAGTGAATGATGAAAGATTTTTTACAGATAAGTGGTACTCCAAATCTGAAGTCCTGAATACCTAAACACGCCGCCGGGATTCTTGTGTCACCTCATGCGTAGCGTGTTGTCACGTCAATTCAATGTGTGGACATGATGAATAATTTGACCGACGTATACTAGTACTGCTACTCTACTACTTACTAGTCGTATTTAGTGTCACATTTTAACCATATATATATGGCTTCTGCATAGCATCTCCATCATCATTATCAGTACATCATACGCAGGTGAGTTAGGATGCACTTGATCCCAAAAAGGTATCTATCCTTTAAACCAGAGGAGTGCTTCAAACTAACAACAGTACATAATATCCAACAAAAGAGGGTCATGCTACAACAGCAGAATACGTGGCTCATTCTAGATATCAGTACGAATCAAGTTATGCATATTTGTTGTTGGCATGAACCACATCGCTGCATGTCAAGTTTGCAAAAGCCATCCATCGCATGGAAGCTTGATGCCTTTCACACACTAAAGATTATCTAGCAACAAGCTGTGTCGACGAATCTCTGGATATGGTGATTCATGAAACCCATGGTATGATGTGTAAACACATACTACCTATTCTAAATTTGTAACAATGAACATGCATTCGTATTCATAAGGTAAAGATGAGATGAGATAGAACAATTACACGACGATAGATGCCACAACTATAGGCAGCCAATCTGTGCGTCGACCGCATAAACGATGCCATCATGCACTATAGCATCAGACAGAAATGTTGCTTCAACAGGATTGACAATGAGACATAACCATGTATGGCAACCGGATTATTGATAGACTAATCCCATGTTGAACAAGGCAATGAGCTTGTAATCCATGTAGTCTTCTAATGGTGTGGGCACTTCATAGATTACAACTTTCAGCAAATAGAGGTCGAGGCAAAAGCTTGACGTGTCTTGTGCGTAGTAGGCAGGAGTGTCCGGCGGGCCGTGAGGCTCGATGCTGGTGGTATCCAATGATGGAAGGGTGATCTCTCGCTGGGTGTAGATATCCACGAGATGCCACAGACTACCAGATTGGTGGATGAGGACGATCTAGTTGGCCTTCATGCCCGCCCAGTAGTGGTCGCGCATGAAGGATAGGTGGACGGGTAGTGGTAGCATGTCGAGGGGCACCACGGCAACCTCTATAGGATCGTCATCGGTGTCTGGGCCACCTGCGAGGATCGGGCATCAGCAAGTAGGGTGTCTTGAAAAGAGCTGGCCAGTTGCAGGAGAGTAGACGGTGCAACGACATCGAGCATGCGGCCAGACGGACGGTGCTGAGTAGGTCCATACAATTACAGATCTGCCCCAAGAGAACATCGGGGAGGGAATTCTAATCGTGGCTCGGCGTGTCAGTCGGTTCTGCCATTGGGGTTTTCGATGCCTGCGAGCCAGCGAAGAAGTGGATTCGGGCGGGCAAGCAAAGAAGCTTCTCCTCGTGTGGTCGAGCAGTGAGCGGGGGGATATGGTACGCGCGAGCTACCAAGGAAGATGGCGCGGGCGTTCGAGTAGTGTGTGGGGGTAAATGGTGTGCGGACAACGATGGGGAAGAGAGGAGGGAGAAGAGTGGAAGACGGGGAAGAAAGTGCATTAAATCACAATTTTACTAGTACTACTACCAGGATATACCGTCCTTCGGACTGTAAATAGTTACATCGATGGCATGTGGGTCTACCACAAGAGGGCCCATATGTCAGTTAATGGAGGATAGAGGTGCGTAGGCGTACTTGCGGAAGCATGCTCTACTGGCAAACATGATGGCAGTACTGGTAAGGCAGATTTAGTAACACCAACATGCTGGTTTAGCTTATTAATTAAGTGTCCCATCTGCTGCAGCATGTATTGTCACTTCACTGCGAAGACTAGTTGAATAGTTCTCTCTGACCGAGATGGGGAATAATGGATCGTGTAGACTTCTTTTCTACAGTATCCCTATGCCTCTACGCTCACTTCACTCATTTTGCTCCGTACGTAGTCACTTGTTGAAATCTCTAGAAATACAAATACTCCGTATTTGGGAACAGAGGGAGGCTTTTACTCCGTATTTGGGAACAGAGGGAGTATCACCTTATGGAGGGAACAGAGGAAGCTTGAAATATGAACATGTCAATGGGAGGGAGTAAGCCCCATGCATGCATGCAACATGCAACACTCACACGTACACATGGACGCACGGAACACTCACGCACCCATGCGGCACATAGCACACGACGCAACACACACGCTCACGCTCAAGTGCTCAACCTACTCCCTACGTCCGTGAAAGACTGTACATTTAGATATTTACACATTGACATGGGCATAATGCCCAAAAGTAGCAGACTTATGGGTGCATGCGACCATTGAGAGAAGAAGATTAAATGAAGGTCGTTGCATGCTGTAATTAAGGATAGACATGTAGCCTATACCTAGAGCACAAGTTGGTGCATTAGTCAATCAATATCAATTTAGATTAAAGGCTAAATGCATTGGAAGTGTAGATGTACTACACTCTTTGTTTTTTAGCCGATGTACACTCTTTGTTGGACCGAGGGAGTACACGTGCATGCACTCACATACACAGCCAAGGTGTTTCGCGTGCAAGGGTTGGACTCATGTCGCGATTGCGTAATGTTTTGTTTAACTGATTTCTTTGCTCTGCCAACTGACACGTGGGACCCACAAATTAGGTGACAATTTAACCAGTCAACAAAGTGCCACGTCGACTATGTGGCCAGTCAGTAGGGTGCAATATGTCGCTCTACGATGAGCTAGTGATCGTATAATCAATGTAAAACTATATTTAGTGACCATAAAGAGCATATTGTTACATACGTTGACCACCAGTGTATATTTCCCGTTTCAAATTAAGCCATATTAATCGGAAAGGACGCATTATGGACTAGTACTAGTACTGCTTTGATGTGTCCCATCAACTCACCGAACGAGGAGAAGCTTGCTTACTATGCCTCTCCCTCGCCCACGCGTGCAGTGGTTCGCAGGACAAGGAGAGGGTTTTGACTACAGCGCCCTCTCCCTCTCCCTCGCCCTTGCCCTTGCGGTGGACGTGCAGCAGTTCAATCATTGTCAGATTGCCAGAAGCATATTGTACTGTAGTATCATCATTGTTGGACCTTCCGAAGAGGCGAAGAGCCAAGTGCAAGGTTCACATGAGTATGAACTGTTGAACCTCCCAAAGAGGCAAAGAGCCAAGCGCAAGGTTTTATAGGAGTTGCCATCCTAGTAGGAGTGTACTACAACTATAGCGAACGATGCTACTGTATGATGCCGCCACGTCACATATATCCAAAGTTGTGCCACCTTTTTTTCTCAAAGAGCGTGTTGGAGCCCGTGCAACAACCACACAAGTTGCATGTACACATAACACATTTAATAGTAATAACTTCTAAAGGACAAATGCCAGTATGCCACACAAGTTAATCTCCAATTCATGTGATAAATTTGTGCACGACTAGTCTACATATATTCACAGCGCTACCATTCACAATTTAGCATACTCCACTTACACGTTATAGATGGGCTACATGTCCTCCTCCTGGTTCCAGTCCCAGGTGTTCTTCATGGATGGCACGATCCATAGCGGTGGGCAACGGGAATCATTGTCACAACTTTCTAGTCCGGTTCCACATGATGGAGACTCATCCAAGCTGAAGCGGCGTAAATCAGGGATAGTATGTCCCAGCATGTCGTTCACTGAAGACACAACCATGCTTCATGAACGGCAGGCCTTCCATGTCGTGCACGGAAGGTGGCATCCGCTTCACAATGGGGTAGCTGTCCCCAATGAAAAGCGAGTACTCTCCAAGAATGTTGCTCGGCACCCACGTTGCATCACGGGGGTCGAACTTGACGCCGTTCATCTGGTACACGCGGCAACTCAGATCTGGATAGATGGTGACATACATAGTCAAGGTCCATGCATAATAATGTTGTGCTCAAATATGGCGGTTATTAATACTGTGCAACAATAGTACTACTAAGGTATAGAGGAAGTAAAATAACCGGCTTATTATATATAGCCACTCTTGGCTACATGGATGAGATAGTAAGACATGGAAAAACAAAAATGGTGGCAGCTAGTGGGTTCAAGTCTTCAAGGGCCTAGCTAGCTATACGCGTCCTCCAATGTAAAAACTACTCCTACTAGTACTAGTAAGTACTAGTACAACAATGAAAGAGAAGGTGAGAGGGTTAAAAAATGGAATACCTGGGTAGATGGTGACGGTCCGATCGTGGTAGATTGTGTGACCATGTTGCACATTAGTGGTACCATGGGTAACGACTGCTAAGATAGTTGATCCCAATATGCCAATGTCAACTACAAGGTTCCAGGTTAGACCGAATCGCGGATGCTAATGCACATCCAGGATCGGCGATCTTATTTTGATCAGGGGATGACTGGTCCCTACAAAATAATGGAGTACCGTTAGGGATGCAAATGATGGTTTGTGCATCCTGTTTGTAATCTCCTGTACCGTAGGATGGCAACTAGATGAAACAAGTCCCCTGGCAACTAGATGCCACCTAGATGGCGCAAGGCGTCTTCGAACGTGTAGGGGTACAAATCTGCCGCCGCCAACATGCGCCAGCCTTTGCCGTTACTGCCTCTTGCATTGATGGAAATCCTTATGTCGAACACCGCAATGAGATAGTAATTGTCGTAGCCGAATCGCTTTGTCGGCGGGTCCGCAGTTGCTATCTTCTTCAGTCTCATGTAGGCATCATCATACATATTCAAGCCCAGCCAGTCCGCAAGGCCGGTCCCAATGGTGGAGAAGGGGTCTACCGGAACGGCCGCGCTGCTATGGATATTGTGCAAAATGATGGTGGTATCCGGCCAGAGGTATGCAAGCCAATCTTGGTTGGCACCGACACAGACCTATATATAAAATGGTGGGCAGCGGAGAAATTACGAGATGGAAATGGAATAACTAAGTACTACATGATCAAACTCCATTACTGACCTGCTCATCGGACAAAATCCGACTACCTCTCAACGTCGGCAACTCTAGCGGAGTCAACGTGCAACCATGGCCAGGGAGCGGCGGACTGTTCGAAGGATTGTCCCATAGAAGAACCTTCTCCTCGAGGACGCATGGAAGACCAACAAACATGGCCTTTTCCCAAGCCTGTTTAAGCACCGTCTTGAAAAAGTTGGTGCAGGAAGCACCGAATCTTGCGGCGGTGAGGACGTCGGAGCGGCGTCCGATTTCTCCCAAAGGATCGTCGTGCAAGGTCTCCCAGCCCCTACGAGGAGGAGAACCGCCTGGCGAATCCATGGGAGCAGCGATGAACTACCTTCTCTTCGGGGGAGGGGAACTGGCAAGGAGGAGATAAGAGCGTAGTAACCGCAGGGCCTTGTCCCTTCCAACTGTAGATCGTTCCTTAGCGAAGGGGTGACGCTATTATTTACTACTAGTACTAGCATTATGGGACGTTATGGGATTGCATTATACTGTAAATAATAGCAGTAGTAAGAAATTTTTGGCACTATGTAGTAGTTTTTGGCGTGGATTAAGAAATTTTGGGTATGTTTTTGCTATTTTTTGTACACGCCAACTAGTGTTAACAAACGTCTTACATTATGTGATGGAGGAGTACGTACTCGTACTGTAGCAGTACTAGTACTACTTTTTCTCAACTAGTAGTGCGATGTACTATACTTGTAGTCTATTCTAGTATAGTGCACCAGTTTTGAACTCTTGAATCTCAGGGCCAAGGAGCTATAGTTGGAAGTGGAGGGTACTATTGTTCTCTAGAACCATCGCTGTACTATCAATGTAGGGAAAGTACACCTGCGTAGAGGCCTAGTGGGTACTCTCGGTGCTCTATTCAGCCGCTCCTCTCACGTAGCTGGTCTACTCAATCGCTCCTCTCACGCACACACTAGCAGCATGTTTATCAGGGATGGTTACTGCGGGGGCAGAACATTTGAGTTATTTTATATAGCAAGACTAGGCTTTTCGCTTCCATTTGTGGAGGTGTAATGGATCTCGTCGAACTTTGTTAGTAGTTCCTTCTTTATGAATGAGATGAAGCAAAGCTTTTGCCTCCGTTTAAAAAAACATGTCAAGAGGAATTTCTTTTATAGTAGAGTCAATAATGGAGTGAAGTCCATGCGTGCATCGCCACAAGCTACAGAGTAGTAGTAGAGCACTTTAAGTACAGAGCCATATTGCACAGTTCCCAATGCCTCGCCAGGCTTTTCCTACTACTCGGGCTTAATTGGGAGGCGCTAGTTTAAATATGCTACTAGCTGATAAGGAAGCTGCAAGGGAGGTGCAGCTAGTGTGAGCATGCGAGCCACGAGATGCTGGGAAGGAAAACCCGTTCACGTGGCTAGGCTATCCAGTGCACCCAGTTGTGGTGCCGCACGTTCGTTTGACTTCAAAACTCAAACTGCCCATGTAATATATTGGCTCGCAGCAAAGTTACTATTTTAAAAAAAGTTCGCCGTACGTTCGGTCGGGATCAAACCCACAAAACGAGGTATACACTCCGATGACCACTAGTAGTACTCGTTGGAGTAAAACGCAACCTAGAATCGCCTTTTGTCGCTAGTAGTACATTGTTCCTAACAAGAAACCCCTAATAATATACGAAACCACTAATAATGCCAAGAAACTACTACCACTTGCATATGTGGCAGACTTAAGATAAGACTACCTTATCAACCATTGTACATGCTCTTATCAACCAGCCCTACCAACAAACGACTACTCTACAAAGTGTCGTTATAGGCACGTTTCAACCCATGGCCCTGTTTGGATACATTTGTTGTCAATCTAACGCTGCCATCCAAACACCACTTTGGTTAGAGTTACTGCAGGGTTAGAGTCTAAATCTAACCTCTGACAGGGCCCATGTCACCCATTAAGTCAACGCCTTCTATTCGACCGGGTGTTATGACTTGTGGGACCTACATGTCAGTCTGCACAAAAATCCCCGAGTGACCTCCTACCTCTGGCCCGTCCACCTAGTCATCCTCGGTAATGGGACGCAGCTACCGCCACCGGCAGAAGGCGAGGTCAGAACCGCCGGAGGTGCGGAGCCCATCTTGCGATAGCCCGGATGCTAGCTTCGTCTGGCGCTCGTGGCCGCTAGCCATCCAAGATAGCTCCGTCCAGCTGCTTGTCTGCAAGGTTTTCTAGCTAGATTGGCACGGCGGTACGGCAGCTTGCTCACGCGTGCCGTGCTAAGGCCAGCCATCTGGGTCGAGCGAAGGCCAGCGCAGCGGCTTGCTCGCTGGTGAGTCACGCTCGGGCCAGCCTGCCAACCCGTGCGGAGGCCAGTGCGGCATCCGGCCCGTCCGGCGGAGCGGCGACCAACTCGCTTATCACCGGCGCCATCGACGAACACGCATCAGTACTGTTGGAAGTAATGTTTAGGAAAAATAATGATTTGAGGGGGAATAACAGGATAGAAGGTCAGATGTGGGTCCCTCGTGTCAATGGTCAAACAAAATGTGTTGGTTTAAGTTGCCTCGTCAGCACGGATGTGTGGGCCAACCGTGTCATAAATGGGTTTAAATGAACCTAATCGGTACTCCCTCTGTCCCAAATATAAGATGTTTTTGCAAGCTAAACTAGCTTGCAAAAACGTCTTACATTGTGGGACGGAGGGAGTACTAGGTAGTAGTTTTTGGCGTGGATTAAGAAATTTTGGGTATGTTTTTGCTATTTTTTGTACAATAGATTCTTCCTAGGGCTGGTTGAAAGTGGTAGTTTTTTATTAAATACTCTACAGATTGTAAGTAGGAGTGAAAGTTAAGCTTTGGAAGCCAATAAGCAAGGCTAGTTACATAGTGCATATGTTTACATGATTGAAAGTAAATATCAACCATGAGTGACTAATATCTTGATGGAAAATTCGAAACTATGGAATACTAGGAAAAAATTGCATGGTTGGAAATACTAGAAATGTTCATGTGCGTTGCAACGAATCATAATTAGAATAATACGTATTCACAAACTTGATACAAAACACTCTAGTTTTGATATACATATATCACTAGAGATATATTATGTTTCAGTTAGAATATATTCCTTGGGCTGTTTTGGTGAGGACAGGGAGGGATGTGGTTGGTTTTAAGATACTAATTATGGGTTTTTCTGCAAATTGGTAGACAAGTGGGATGTTGGTGAGAAAAGGCAACAACTTACCTCACAGTCGTTAGATGTAGATCTAATGGTAAGAAACGACGGATGGCGGGCACACCATCATCACCAACTTAGTCTTCTGTAGGAGTACTAGCAAGATCCGTGCATTGCACGGAACACCAAGATGCATTTTTTTTAGAAAACACTTGTTGTGATTGAACCATGGGGAGTAATCCCATGTGTAAAAACTAATGATATCTCGAGAAATAGGAGATAAGGTGAAGAGGAGTGGGGCGTGGTGGTGATTGGTGGTGGACTGAGCAGAGGCATGGGGATTGACGACGCCGGCAGCGGCCACCAGGCCAGTTTGTTCTAGAGGCTTCCTTTCTTAATTGCTCAATAATGAGATTGTTGGAGATAAGGATGAACGAGGGAAGGCCTTGTCTGCAAATGTGGAGAGGGGTGCGGGTATCTTTTAGTTTAATTTCCATCCGTCAGATATAGATCAAACGGTCTATATTGCAAGATGGCATGCGTACCATCATCACCAACTCGGTTTTATAGAAGAGAAGAAATATAAGTATGGAGACACAAATGTATTATCGATACTTGTTTCCGTAAACTAGCATCTAAATTATATTCAACGCCTCAGCATGTGGGGCCTTAGCACAATGACTTCTCGACTGTGTAAAACAAAGGTTTTCCCGTCGCCAATAAGGAGGGGGTGACGGCGGTGCACTTTTTGGCTTGCTCTAGTACTAGTAGTCATACTAGGTGGTCTAAGCATGTGCAGATTTATTCTTTTTCACATCTTGTGTTTGCCGTACTGCCACGACTGTTGATGAATAGACGATAAGTTATTCACGGGGAAACCCTTATTGAGCGTGTTTGTGTGAGAGAGAGAGACAGTGTGCATGTGTGATATGTCTAGAGACTGAGGCAATGATAACAGATTCTTTGTCTATATGTGTGTTGAGGATAGAGAGAGACATGTACATGGGGCTTTGTGTTGTGTAACGTGGAGACACATATACATAATTAGAGAGTGAGTGTGTGAGATACACATGCGGACTTGGGGAGAGATGAGGATCCTGATAAATGGGTGTTTGTGTGTGTCTGTGTGTGTTTGTGTGCGCGTTTGTGTGTGAGAGGGAGTGTGTGTATGTGGAGTAGAGAGACCACTAATGATGTAAACCTAGTATAAGGGAAGGGGGGAATGGTGTGACATGTGTAGTAGCGGGATAGCATGGGTGCGGGCGGGGGGGGGGGGTCAGACTATTTGGAAGAGACATCGAGTGTGTGTGGGAGAGGGGTGTGAGGGCGAGAGAGAGAGAGAGATAGAGAGAGAGCTAGCGATGGAGAAAGAGAGAGAGAGAGGCAGAGAGGGGGCGAGAGGGGTTGTTTGTGTCCATAAATGGCATATAGATAGGGAGACAATGTTGATGTTGTTCGAAATTGGCCTCTGTACGGAGACGCAAGGGAAGCGAGTCATCTTGTTGTGATAGGGACTTCATGAGAGATTTAGAATAGATGGTGTAGAGAACAATGTGCGAGATCGAGAACGATGATACATTAGGGAGCTATGGAAAGAGTCATGACATATATGTATACAGGGAAGGAGCTGGGATGGGTCCGCGTGTGGGAGAGATAGAAAGAGGAGAGTGGTGCACAAGGAGACAAAATGTGCTTGTTTGCAGTGGGGGTGGTGTGTGAGGTGAGTGTGCGAGAACCACATAACTAGGGAGATAGACGTTTGGGGGCGAAGTTTTGTGTGTATGGGAAAGATACACTCTACATAGTGCGTGTGCTTCGGAAAGAGAGATGCCGGGAGACCTAGAGAGTGGGGGAAGAGATGTGTGTATTTGAGGGAGTCCTGGATTAGGGGGTATCCGGACAGCCCGACTGTGTACATCGTCCGGACTATTGAAGCGTGAAGATACAAGACTCAAGACTTCGGCCCGTGTCCGGATGGGACTCTCCTTTGCGTGGAAGACAAGCTTGGCGACCCGGATGTTATATTTCCTTCCTTATAACCGACTCCATGTAAACCCTAGCCCTCTCCGGTGTCTATATAAACCGGAGAGGTTGGTCCTTTGAAGGCCGATCACAATTACAATCATACCATCATAGGCTAGCTTATAGGGTTTAGCCTCTACGATCTCGTGGTAGATCTACTCTTGTACTACTCATATCTTCAATTTTAATCAAGCAGGAAGTAGGGTTTTACCTCCATCGAGAGGGCCTGAACCTAGGCAAACATTGTGTCCCTTGCTTCCTGTTACCATCAGCCTAGACGCACAGATCGGGACCCCCTACCCGAGATCCGCCGGTTTTGACACCGACATTGGTGCTTTCATTGAGAGTTCCTCTGTGTCGTCGCTACAAGGCTTGATGGCGCCTTCCATCGTCAACAACACAGTCCAGGGGGAGACTTTTCTCCCCGGACAGATCTTCGTGTTCGGTGGCTTCGCACTACGGGCCAATTCGCTTGGCCATCTGGAGCAGATCGATAGCTACGCCCCCGGCCACCAGGTCAGGTTCGGAAACTTAAACTACACAGAGGATATTCGCAGAGACTTGATCCTCTACGGATTTGGGCCTGCGCCAGGAGCACCGAATAGTCACGGCAAACACGGCTTAGACCTGCTATCGGACAAAGCTCGGGATATCGCCCCTGCAGTAGCCTCAGATCTAAATCCGGAGCAAGTTGCATTGCCCAAGGACGGAGGGGTGGACCCCACCTTGATGGCCGCACACTCATCAGCAGTGGAGTCGAACATAGGCCTCACCTCTGTGGAGGCCTGTAACCCCTGGCCCCGGACTTGTATCCGGTTGTTGGTTCCGGTCCACACACCCTTGAGCCAGCCGAGCCTGGTTGGGCTCCGATAATGGAGTTTATCGCTGCGGACATCTTCCAGCACTCGCCCTTTGGCGACATGCTGAACTCATTAAAGTCTCTCTCTTTGTCAGGAGGCTCAGGGTCGAACTATGTCTGGCTTGAGTGGGAAGCAGGCGACGAAGGATTTCGATGCCCACCCACCACCCACTTCATTGCCACGGTCGATGATTTAACCGACGTGCTTGACTTCGACTCAGAAGACATCGATGGTATGGATGACGATGCAGGAGAAGTACATGAGCCACCACTCACAGGGCGGTCGACGGCCACCTCCTCACATGATATATACATGGCGAACACTCCGAAGGAAACCAATGGCGATGAGGCAACGGAGGATAACCCCTCAGGGAGAAAAACAAAGCATGGGCGTTGTCAGTGCCGCCCCAAGCCCCGCCACAGCCCTAATCAGCCTACCTTCAAGCAATCCGGACTGGTCACGGTGGGATACTTGGAGAGGGACAACTATACACCCCTCTCCGAAGACGAGCTAAGCCTCGGCAATGACGAATTCGGCGCGCCTGAAGATCCAGTGGAAAAAGTTCGCTTCAAGTGACGGGTCATGGCCGCGGCAAGGAGCCTGCAAAGGAAGCAAGAGTAGCTTAAAGCTGACCAAGACTTGCTAGTTGATAGGTGGACCAAGATCCTGGCCACCAAAAAGTACGGACTCAACAAAGGGCATACGCGGCACAACTGGCTACCTCAACCTAAGCATGAGAACCCAAGGCACACACCCCGACGTCCACACATCATTACGGTCCAAGACAGTAAAAAGGATACCGAAGAGGCACCCTCAAGCCTCGGCGCAATGGTCATAAACGTCAAGTCAAGGAAGCTGGTGCCAAGTCCAGCAACTCCCAGTCCGGTCAACGGACAAAGAGTAGCTCAAGCCTATTCAGCCCAAGGCACACACTCGATCAACCATGTGAAATTCATGGTACTCCTAGAAGGACGGCAAAACATACCAATAGAGAATGCCAGATCCTCAAAACAAAGTGGCTGGCCATGTGCCAGAAACAATGAGGGGAGGCATCTAGTCAAGAGACCCCCCAGAGCATAAAAGTACGACTGATCGCCCCCGATCGCACCAACCACAGCAATTCAATTGCCATACCCCTAGACCTAGTAGTCCGGGGGCTCCATAATACATAAAAGCCCCCGCGGGTATGAAACCACAAATAACATCTTCTCAAAAGATGCCAGGTGCAAAGGCCAAGTTTATTGGCCCACCACTCTAACGGTTGTTTTCGGATCACCAAAAAATGCCACGCCAAAGAATAATTCTTCGGCACCTTCCCCTGATGCGGTAATTTACCGTATGCTAACGGGATGAACCATGTTGACTAGATTCCACGTGGTAAACCATTAGGCCAACGCCGTGTGATATAATCACACTTATAGGCAAGGCCGAACCCCGCCCTTAGAGCGGAAATCATACAGCTATCGGAACAGCGAGTCGTGCATGCCTATCAAATTTTTTGATACGACATCCAACTATCCGGACATCCACTGAGGAGTCCGCGCTACTTCACGGTATAATGGCTGGGTTCACCAGGGTCCGATCAGGAACCCTTGGACCAACCAAAAGAGGAAGTTCAACTCCCTCCAAGCATTTGCCTTTACAAACTAACTTTGACGCAGAACAGGATTGGCGGCGTGGAATCAGCCCAGACACACAAATGGCAGGAACATGCAGGTAGAAGGCAGTTCAGATTCACTCTTGATCCACTCACAACCCCCTCCAGTCCGGCCATCACAGGTTCCACCAAAAAAACACCTCTTTTCATAATCATACATCGTACTCATATGCATAGATATATCACCCTACTACAATGCGTAGACTCAAATAACACTTAC
Source organism: Triticum aestivum (assembly GCF_018294505.1). Taxonomy (NCBI): domain Eukaryota; kingdom Viridiplantae; phylum Streptophyta; class Magnoliopsida; order Poales; family Poaceae; genus Triticum; species Triticum aestivum. The sequence goes on from NC_057801.1 coordinate 216,803,491, forward strand.
CGGCCGTCGTTTATCGCCGACGCCTCTTTGCCAAAAATCCGGCAGCCATGCTTTGTGTTACACCCGGTTATGCCAGGGGCTTCACAGTACGGCAATAATGTCCGACCACCTTTTCGGTCGCTCGGCACCCCGAACTTATAGCATTATATGCATCAGCTTCGAATCATGTCTTGGGTCATTGGTTGGGTTTGCCCGGCTCCCATGTTTTGGTACCTTACGTTCCGTTCCATCGGCTAAGGTAGCGCTGGGAGAACTACTGCGATTGTGTCCCGGTTCTGCCGGACGAGCACCTCAGTAGAGAAAGCCGAAAACCAACTGTCATGATGCAGCGAGAGGTGGTCAGCTCTTCGAGAGGTTGTAAAAGCCTTAAAGATTTATTCCGCATAACGCCATTATAAATGCATAGTGCGACGGATTGGTCTTCTGATCAGGCGCCATTAGAGCCCCTAGTTCGGCCTTCCGAACACTAGGGGTTGCACCGACCATACTCGAATTCCTATGGCTAAGTGAGAGTAATAAATCCCTATAGTCCGATTGCCTGGTTCATGGTGAGAAATACCTCCTTAAAAGGACCCAACCATGGGATAAAGAGTGTTCATATATGTCCCGAACACCCCCGTATTTCTTACGTGGGGGCAGAAGCCGACGACTGGCCAACTCTCAAGATTTGTATACAAAAAACAGCCGCACGGGAAGAACATATGTTCAAACAAAACAGGCAATATATAATAAAAATGCCATTATCCCATATTACAAAAAGCGGCATGAATGCCCTCAGGGAAATATAATGTCTTTGGTACACTTATCCGCCGCAAGGCGGGCCCCCTTCAGAACACCTTCATAGTACAGCTCGGGCTTGCGGTGCTCCTTACCCTCCGGCGGCCCCTCGGTTATCAGCTTCTCCATGTCAAGCTTCCCCCAATGCACTTTTGCACGGGCAAACGCCATGCGCGCACCTTCTATACAGACTGATTGCTTGATAGCATCCAGCCAAGGACATGCGCCCACAATCCGCTTCACGAGTCTGAAGTAACTGCTTGGAATTGGCTCCGCAAGCCACAGCCGGACAACCAAGTCCTTCATGGCTAGTTCGGCCGCCTGGTGCAGTTCGACCAGCTGCTTCAGCTGGTCGATAAAAGGCACCGGATAGTTTGGCGCCAAATACTGCGACCAGAAATTCCTTTTCCGCAGACTTCTTCTCCTCCGGTAAAATTGGGCGGCATCTGATATGCTGCTGGGCAGATCCGCAAACGCCCCTGTAAAAACAAGAATTCAGCTTGTCACTTAGAGTTCTCCCCGCTATCATGTAAACATGGCCATGAATACAATAGGCCTTACCAGCCGCAACTTTCCGGGCCTCCTGAATGTCCCGTACAGCACCTCGGGCTTCTCCCGAGCATCTTCCGCGGCTTGAAGAGCTTGGGCGAGTTCGGATTCTTTCCCTACCAGACTCTGCTCCAAGCCCTCGCTTTTCTTCACAACCTCCTGAAGCTCCCGCTCAGCTGTGATGACCCTGGCCTCGTGTTTTTCACAAAGCTCCTGCTTGGTGGTAGCTTCCCGTTGGCATCAACCACAGCCTTCTTCAGTGCCTCATATTCGGCACTCGCTCCTAGGGCATACAACAAAAATACTTTTCAATAGGCACAATTACTCATTCGTGCCTAATGCAAGACAATGTTTCAACATACCTTGCTTGTCCTCTAATTGCTTCTTCACACGGCCAAGTTCCTCCTCGGCCTGTTCCAGGCTCTGCTTCAGTTCGGACACCTCCACATTATGAGCGGTCGTCTTCTCCGCAGACGCCTATTTCACACGAAGGAGTATACGTAATTAACAAAGGTTCCCACGAAAACAAAGGGTTTGATCCCCTGCCGGGCTCTCTCTTTCACCGGACAGTGTATCAGGGGCTACTACTCATATTATGATGATTCCTCAAAGGTTTCTTAGAAAACATACCTCAAAAGCCTTTATAAGGCCAAGGCATGACTCATTCAGCTCGCTTTCAGCTGACTGAATCTTTTCAACCACCGCACCCATAAGGGTCCGATGTTCATCGATGATAGACGCGTTTTTTAATGCTGTCAATAGATCGCCTAGCAGCTCTGCTTGGACAAAGGTTGCCGGCGGAGTAGGCAAGCCTCCCATCGTCGAAGGTGGCTGCTCTCCCGATCCAGGAGCCTTAAAAGTCCCCAGGATTGTGTCCGGCTGTGGTCCGAACGCAAAATCGCCCTCATCGTCGACACGCTTGGGGGCCATTGCTCCCGTGTGTCCGGCCCCGGAGATATGACCCCCCCCCGGTCCGGGTCCTGTTTAGACGACACCTCAGTGTCGCGCTTGGACTTTGGGGAAGGGGCCTTTGGAGGCGTCTCGCTCGCCAAGGCATCTGAGCTCAGCGAATCCTCCGACGAGGACTGTCTGGCGCGAGACCTCGCCGGGCTATACGAGATACGGCGACAATTAAAACTACTACACCCAAACAACCCCGGATGCACGTGCATGTTTGGATTTCGTATACTTATGACTTTTCCAGGGGCTGGGCCCTGGGATCCCACTCCAGGCTGCTATCGGCAGCCGTGGTGGATGCCTCTGGGAGGGAACCTTTCCCCCTCTTGGGCGATTCGGCCTCCAGGGATGAGGAGGCCGTCCTTTTCTTCCCACCTCCAGAGTGAGGCTCGTCCTCCTGTACTTCCTCCTCTTCATCTTTGGAAGAAGGAGCGTTGCTGGAGTCTTCGGATTTTGTGTCCGAAGCCTCGCGGTGACGGAGGCCACTCCGGGTCTTTTTGACCCTCTTGGAGGCCTCTTTCTTTGGCGCCTCATAAGGCGCTGGGACCAACATCTTCATCAGAAGAGGTCCGGCTGGTTCCTCCGGTAGCGGGGCCGTACAATGCATCCGCTCCACCTTTTTTATCCGTCCCTGGGGTCATAATAGAGCATGATAAAAATGTCTCCCGCAGGACATGCCAACTAAAGCCTGGATGGACAGAGCGTGGCTATAACTTACCGGGCTTGCAGAATGGGATAATTGGTACCCATGGTCCTCGGCGGAGCCCGGCCATGATTTGCCGGACTTAAAGAGCACCTTCCAGATATCCTCGTGGGAGGAATCATAGAGCTCCCGGAGGGTTTGGTGCTCAGTTGGGTCGTACTCCCACAAATGGCAGGCTCGGCGCTGGCAAGGGAGAACCAGGAGAACTAACATCACCTGGACTATGTCGACGAGCATGAGGTCCTTGTCGACCATACTCTAAACGCGCGTCTAGAGCCGTGACAGGTCATCGGGCGAGCACCAGTGCGGGCCCTTCTTGGGCCAGGACGTGAGCCGTAGTGGGGCTCCGGATCTGAACTCAGGAGCTGCGACCCACTTTTTGCAGCATGGTTCGGTGATATAGAACCACTGCTGCTGCCACTGCTTGACGGAGTCGTTGAAGGCACCCGTCGGCCAAACGACCTTGGGCATCTTGCTCACCATGGCGCCGCCACACTCGGCGTGCTCGCCACTCACCACCTTGGGCTTCACATTGAAGAACTTTAGCCACAGGCCGAAGTGAGGCGAAATCCGGAGAAAAGCCTCGCACACGACGATGAACATCGAGATATTGAGGAAAGACTTGGGGGAAAGATCATGAAAATCAATCCCATAGTAATACATGACTCCGCGAACAAATGGATGAAGGACAAAATGAGGAAGAAACACGACACTCTCGTGGGGCTCCAGAGTAGGGACGATCTGTCCCGCCGGTGGAAGGCGATGGCCGGTCTTCTTGGCCAGGTACCCGGCCTCTCGGAGCCTCTTGATATCCTTCTCTTGGACGGTAGAGGCGATCCATTTGCCTCCTGCTCCGGATCCGGACATCTTCGAAAAACCCTCTCTTCGATGGGGAGGAGGAATGCTTGGGCGCTAGAGCTCGAATAGAGGGGAATGGATTAGCGAAAGGAGGAGGCGTGGGTAACGAGGAAGAGGCCTTATCTCTTCATGTAGACGGTGAAAGCTTTTTTGCACCTCCCCACTTGTCTGGTGGAACCCGCTTGTTCCCTATTCGTCGCGATTAGCGGTGCAGTTAGATTACCCATGCCCGTATTGATGAGAATCCCACAATAAGGGGACACGATCTCTGTTGTGGCAAAACATGCAGAAGAAACTGCCTCGCAATTTGCGGTATGGCTGGTTGTGGGAAAACGGTTTGAATAATAACAAGACCTTAATGACATGTCATGTTGTCTAAAAAGTTGTCAGCAGATTGCATTTGTGAAATATTGTTCTCTCTACGGTGGTATGTGAAGATCATTTTGCGGATCCAGACACGGTTGAAGTGTTTGATAATTACTTTGGAGTATTCGGAGAAGGAACCCGCCTTGCAATGCCGAAGACAAGACTGCGCGCCGGACTCATCGTCATTGAAGCCTGGTTCAGGGGCTACCGAGGGAGTCCTGGATTACGGGGTATCCGGACAGCCGGACTATGTACATCGTCCGGACTATTGAAGCGTGAAGATACAAGACTCAAGACTTCGGCCCGTGTCCGGATGGGACTCTCCTTTGCGTGGAGGACAAGCTTGGTGATCCGGATGTTATATTTCCTTCCTTGTAACTGACTCCATGTAAACCCTAGCCCTCTCCGGTGTCTATATAAACTGGAGAGGTTGGTCCTGAGAAGGCCGATCACAATTACAATCATACCATCATAGGCTAGCTTATAGGGTTTAGCCTCTACGATCTCGTGGTAGATCTACTCTTTTACTACTCATATCTTCAATATTAATCAAGCAGGAAGTAGGGTTTTACCTCCATCGAGATGGGCCGAACCTGGGTAAACATTGTGTCCCTTGCTTCCTGTTACCATCAGCCTGGACGCATAAATCGGGACCCCCTACCCGAGATCCGCTGGTTTTGACACCGACAGTATTCCCGAGAGACAAAGTGATAGAGATCTATATTGGGGTCTGGACTTTAGAAGAGAGAGGGGTGTTAATGTTCTCATGTGGTGGTGTTTGGGGGAGAGAACGACTTCTGTGTGTGGGGGGCGACGAGGGGGGGGGGCTTCAGATAAAGAGTGCGGTGACTATATTTGAGGGACTTTAGCGTATTTGAGATATACATGGTCAATAGTGTGTGCACTCATGGTTGATCAATTTGTTTCATAGATTGGACTATGAGATAACGATACTTTTGAACAAGCGTGATATACCTTGATGTATCAGAATTACAAACCTAAGATCGGAATTTTGGAATTCGACTGCATCATTAGCTTTTGTAATTCATTTATACAGAGGAACATTTTTTAAGCCGGGATTTTGTGATTTCAAATTCATATATCAAACCTAGAGATATACACATGCGGGCATGTTCAAACTTTATAATCATCCACTTTACTCATACACATACACATTTTTGCTTTTGTCATCATATTTAGGATAAACACATTTGGAATTTCATTTGAATTGGACCATATGATGGTATTTGCTTGTAGTAGCTCAATGATCCATATTTGAATTGAATGGACAATATAAGTTTCGAGTTGGACACATTGATTTTCGAAACTTGCACTTTTTTTGTGTGCAAAACAAACAAATTCTCGACCATGATATCATAGTCATCCGTACAAGAGCAGAATATAATTTCAGGCGCCAAAAGCTTTTAAACTTCCCGCTCACATTGAAATATCTAGCGCCCGAAAGTTTAGCCCTGCGATATTCCTGTTTTACACCTGCCACATGAACGGAAAAGGGCTGCTTTGGTAACTCCATTCCTTTCCCCTCTTTGCCCCCAACGTTCTTCCCCAAGCCCCTCCCCTTCGCCTCCCCGACCACCCCCCAACCATGGCAAGCCGCCGAATCTAGTCCTCCGCCATAGCGGTGGACCTCACACCCTGCCGGATCTACCTTCCGCACCTTGGAACCCCCAGTTCCAACTCACCACTTCACCGGAGCCGCTTTAGCGACTGGCTTGTCCACCGCTCCAGATCTCCATGACCGCCATCATGGTCAACTGCACCGGATCTGCTTAACTGGCGTCCTCGTCCACCATAGTGTAGGCCCTTCACTGACTCCCTCGTCCGCCCCTTCGATGGCCCTTCATACAAGCCCTCGTCCGCAGCAACAGATCCGCCTCACCGAAAGCACTGTACAATGCGCCCGTCGAAGCCTTCGTCCACTGCACCGGACCCGCTCCACGAACGCCATTTTCAACTCCACCAGCCGTGCTTTACCGATGCTGCAGCCTCATCAGGTTAATTCGATTTGTACTCCTTTGGTTTTTCTCTTTATCGTGCAACTGTTCACTTACCACATATGAGCTTTCTTGTATGTCGACAGGCACCGCAACCGTAGCACCGGAGCCGCTTTAGTGATGGCAACAACCGGCCCAAAATCAACTGCAGCATGAGCACCATCAACGATCCTTAGCTATCAAGTATGACAACGATACCCATACGCCATCGAGAATCAGGTACAATTATCCAATGGCCGGCGCCTACGTTCACTTTCTTAGCATAAGCACCGCACCTTTGAATTTCTTCAGGGCATCATTCAGTTTTTCATGAGACGCTTATTCTTCTTGCACCTGTAGGGACATACTTCCGGCAGTGAACATGTTACATGTGCTAAATTACATACCAGTGCACATATAGTTAATATGCTTTAGTTTTGTCCTAAGTATTACTATACTTTCTAGATATCATTGCCTACTATTTTACTTCTTGAATGCTATATTTATGATAATGGTGTTGTTCTGATGCCACCTGTTGGTTCCATCAGACTGCTTAATGTTCTTTATGCTTAATTACACATCAGCAAACTAGCATGTGGTTCCACTGCTTTTTGTTCGTTTTACCCTACATTTTCTGATGCTAGATATTACATCACTGCTCTGAGCCTCTGTTCATTACTTGTTTGTGTGTTCTTGATCTTCCCAAGTTGCATGACTAATTTGATGCTTCTATTAATTATGGAGCTGCCAACCCCATCATGCAAAATATTTGTTCTTTTGGGGCTGGCACCTCAAACAAGCATAAAAATAGAGGGAAGCAGATATATTGTCATGTATGCAATCAATTCAGACCAGTGTGTGCGATTAAAATTAATTTTGCCTAAATAGAGGGTGCAGAATAAACTACAAAAACTAGATTTGCAACCACGGGATGCTGATGATATCTTCAAAGAACTTTGCAACAGCAGCGAGGCTTCACAGCAACATATGGTAGGCCAGTGTGTTTTAGTACATGTGAAATGTAATGCGAGTGAGCTGCTTTCTTGGCTTATTTTCCATTTACATGTGAAAATGAACTAGGGAGCTAGCAAAAACTAGGGAGCTAGGGAGCTAGCAAAAAATAACTGGATGGTACTGGCGGATGTCGTTTATTTGCCATTTACATCCCTAGTTTCATCTTACCATTTTAATTTCTTTTCGGCTAATGCTGCTTCGAACCATTTAAGTATAGCTTGACATGCTCGGCAATAATTCGTATGTCGCTTACCATGTAAGCTTACTGCCTGGATCATGCGATAACTATCTCTTACTTATGTCCAGCGGAAACCTTTCAGGATGCCGTTCACACTAGGACACAATGTACAACCCTGGAATCTATTTGTGGAAGCAATGCGCCATCCATGTTACCAGATGGTAGCAGTTCAGAGGAAACACCGCCAGAGAGCAGTCTGAGCATAGATATTATTGTTCTTGAGGCTCTACTAGAGGCAGGAAGAGATGGTGTGGCTGCCATGAATGAGGTAATCTTTATCTTGAGGATGGAAATTATGGAGTTAGTGACACGCATTATGCAAGCAACCCAAGAATTGGAGGAAGTAAGAATGTTGCATTTGAAGATGGAGGAGGTCCTGTTGTTTCTGCTATCTGAAGCCCAAGGTAATCCCGGTTCTTTTTAGATACCAGTTGAAATTATCATTAGATTATTGTACTTGCATGTTGTGTCATGTCTCTGAATGGATTATGTTGTAAGACCCCCAATGTTGTCCATGTGTTGTAATGATCCGAATTTTTTAGGCGAGGTAATCCTCTGTACTTGTATGACTGACATAAGGTGAACTGTTTTTCGTGTGAGCATATTGTATTGGATGTAATAACTGTTTGACTCAAAGTGTATCCAACCAACTGAATTCGAAGATCACGACATTTCTAAATCATAATCATATATAAAGGTGGAATAAATCTTTGTTGTTGTTTTGAAGAAATAAATAAAAAAAGGAGAATTATCCGTGGATATTCGTAATAGAATACAAATTGGATTTGAATTTAGTTTGCCAGGGCCCAGGGCAAATGTGAATGCTAATTCTCCCAAGTTTTGAATGAAGCGGCTAAACACCCACTATAATTTGTGGGCTGCCCAAAGCAAGTGTTTGTGAGATGGAAATTATTGTCTACCCCTGACACTTGACATCCTTCTAGACCGGATTTACACTGATGTCAATAGGGTTAGACTAGTAACTTCAATCACACGTGACACGACGGCCTCTGAGCCCATTCAGACACGGTGGGCACCAAACGTGGGCGGCAAAACACATTTGATTCAAGCTCGTCCGAAAGACATGTGTCTCTTCCTCCATTTCCCCATTCATACACGGTGGGCGGCAAAACAAACTCTCCTCATCTGAAATCGATGTAGGCTAATATTTTAAATAGGGGCAGATGTGTAACTTCCCTCAGACGTGACACAACCGCCCTACCTGTCAGCCCCGTTCATACATCATGGGCGGCAAAACACCCTCTCCTCACCCAAAATAGTTACTGGAAAATATTTGGGAGATGCGAGATTATTGTCCTACCCCAACGGACGCGATGTCCGAAATTTTAAACGGGGGATAAGTTCATAAGTTTCCCACATTTCAGAGAAGCGCGTCCCAAAGTTTGAGATCCCCCCTACCCTCCATTTCCCCATTCATACACTATTGATGCCATGATAACCTCCCCACTGTGGCCAGCCTCCTCCGTCCGCCAACCCATCCTCCACCTTGCCGGAGCCGCTACCCCTACCCCGTCATCCACTTCAAGAGGAGGACGTCTCTCATCCATGACGCTGGACCAGGATCCTTTCACCGCGTCCTCTCGCTTCATCAGCGTCATTGTCCACCTTGTTGTTTCCGCTCCTACGACCGCCTCGTCCACGGCAACAAGATTTATCCCCCGGCTCGGCCGTTTGTCGTCTAAAGTCTTCTTCCCCGCTGCCGACAGCCATCGCACCCGTAGCACCCTCAACGTATTAGCAGAGGCTTACACGGCGTCGCAAGAGAGGTGGTACTCTTCCATATGTTCTTAAGATATTGATCTACCCGGAAAATAGATCGTAATTTGTTTACTGTACTTTTCTTGTCCGTACCAAATCGTAGTGACTAGTTGAAAGCAAAGATTGGTTGCGAAGTAGCTTTGTCTGGTTTGCACCTTCAGATCCGCCATGGCACGGGCACTATACTCATAAAGCTTATGGTTTCCCCCCTTTATATTCACTACCATCATCTTAGGTGCTTTGTGTCGTGCTAGCACTGCTCCTCAAGACCTCAACCCAAAGCTTACGTGTTTAAATACGAATCTGATAGGATGCTCATATCACTGAAACAGAGAATGTTTAATTGGTCACCTAATGTTCCTATATTCGTTTTGAAAATCCCACTGGTCCAGCTAGTTCCACTTTCCTGATTATTCTCTTGATGCTTAGGGTTTTCCCCTTTTATCTACTCTACTATGATCGGCATAGGTGCTTTCTGTCGTACTAGCATTACTCCACCCTTCAAGCTAAACAACACAACACTCAAAATTTGAAAGCTTAGTTGTTCAAATATGATTGTGATATGATACTGATATTAGTTAACAAACACATTTAATTGTTTAGCTAAAGGTCCCACTTGAGTTTCCAAATGCATGTCGCGACATATAGAGAGACAGCAGAATTGCATTTCTTTGTCACTTGTTGACTGTACTTTCTTGTCCATACCAAATCTTAGTTGTTATTTCAAAGCAAACATCGGTCTCTAACTACACTTTGCGTGGTTTGCAGCTTCAGGTCTGCCATCCCACTGCCACGGTCAACACTGTACTCATCATGCTTATGGTTTCCCCATTTTGTGATGACCACGATCAACCTACGTGGTTCGTGTCGTAATAGCACTGCTCCACCCATCGAGCTAAACAAGCTTTGGTGTACAAATTCATATATCATATTATGCTGATATTAGTAAAACTGAGAGATTTTTAATTGGTCAGCTAAATGTTCCTACTTTAGTTTTGAAATGCATGTGAGCCACATATGGAGAGACCGGAAAGAAGAGTATTTCTCTGTGCGATCTGGTTCATCATGGGTGGCCAACCAACATTGTATTGAAAGACTTGTAATATCTTCAATCTGCTTGCTCTTCTGCTCTTCTTTAAGATGATCCTCTTCTTTTGCGGTCGACTGGTCAGGTCGAGTTGTTCTCCCTTAGTATATTTTGAATCTGTCGGGTCAGGTCGACTTGTTATTCTTTACTATATGCTAAAGTTGTCATCTGTGAAGTGTCATCACTTATGGAGCTCTCATATTTTGAGTAGTAGGCCACATTATGTTAATGCACACACCAAATTACAGCATGCATGGCATCTCTTAAAAGAATTGCAGAGATAACACAAAGGGGTTCACAGGGAGGCAGTATTGGATTAGAATCACTTCTGCATTACAAAGAAAATCTCACTTGTTTTTATGTTTTCATGCATGTCAGATATTGAACATTATCAAAATGAATATGAGAATGGGCGCACAAGAGGAATATTGCGGAACAATCCAGTGGTTAACAAACTTGGCATGGTGGAGGATGGCCTATCTTATTCACCCATCAAGGTGCTTGCTCTAACTTGGCAAGGTTATATTGGTCGCACATATTTTGCATCTGACCTCTTGAATTACTTCTACTTTGTTACACCATCTGCTTAGTTTAAGCATCATATATGAGTATATGTCATACCTATCCATTTTCTGTACCTATTACATGTGTCGTCATACTATGTTTTTCTAGTCAATTATTGTTCTTTCGTAATAGATGTCCAAAAGGAAGAGGGTGAGTGCAGATCCTAAAGGAGTACAAACTAGGTATTTGGAAAAGGTAGTGATACCTGTTAAATCAGATAGATCAGCAGCCACAGAAAACACAGGCTCAACTGTACCACACTTTACCCCTACTCCAGTGGCCAAACCCCTATTAGAACTGCTGAGAGCCCAGCGTCAGGTACTGTCTATGATATCAATTCAAAATTTGAACTCCTAAATTTCTACATCTGCCTTACCTTCTCTCTTGTATTAAAACTAATTTCAGATGAATCTCCTTGCTCAAAGGATCATACCATCTCACAACAATACTGGGCTCTGCATTGCTCTTGTCAGTACCTCTCTCCCTTTTGCCTTGTAACACTATACTAATTAATTGCTATTTGATTATGTATCATTAGTCTGCACCTGAGCTTCATTATCCTATGTTTCTTCCAATATTATTTGATCTATATTTACTCTTTGCAAAATGTAGAATAATGGCAATGCTTATAAAGAATTTTCTTTGGGGAATTTATTGAATTATCCTTCCATCAACATGGAGAAGGGCTTTGTCTAGCCTGTGTTAACATGTAATGTAAGTTCATCCTTCTCAAGCCTTCACACTTTGTTCTAGTATAGATTTGGATAGGCATCATTTGCTCCACTGTTGTTTGCTTTGTTGTTTACATCTGATTGGATGTTTGCAACAACTACCAGTTTCAAATTGTAGTTGTAAAAACATGTTCCTTATGCAGAACAAATCCATTTATTTGCTTATATAATTGTGAAACATGTTACTGTCTCCTTGTTTCTCTTTCACAGTCGTATCGCTTATGCCAGGCAGAACTTTAGGGAAGATAGTGAGCCAAACCATCTTGAGGGCAGCGAGATGACCCCAAGGTCCTGTCTTAATGAAGACAGTGAGTTGAAGCTACTCACCAGCAGGTGTGAGACAACCTCTGTGCAGTCGCTGCCTCAATCAGTTCGACTTCTTCAGTCTCAACTTAAAGCGGAAAGGCTTGCTTCAGCTCAGCTCTGACTTGAAGTCAAAGATGTAATGAAGATGTCAAAGGACGGCCTTGCGCACCATCATGCCATACAGCTACGGGTGATGCATCTATCGTTGACACAACTAAGGTCTAATCAGCTTGTTCGGTTGTTTGGGGGGCCGATCTGGCCAGGCCTAGTGCCTTCTGAAGTGCTCTCAGTTTTGTATATTCTTTTGTCGGCGCATTTATTTGCGCTGTGGCGAACTTTGATACCCAGTGGATGTAATATGTGTAATAGCTGTGATAGCCTAGTGTAAGTTTGGTGCTTATTTATTTACTTGTTGTCTTGTTTATTTGTTTGCTTGTAGTCAGTGCAGTTCTTTTTCCGCAGTTTGCTAGTGGCCGTAATAACCTACTTTTTAAAACTAGGCCACAATAACCGTGGGCTACATATTTACTGTAGTGACACTGGGCCTCCTACAGGCCGTAGAAACAATGGGCCTTCTACGAGCCGTATCATCAATGGGCCTTATACGGGCCGTATGATCGATTGGCCAAACATGGGCCAATAATAGACCGCATTATGACCGTAAATAGGCTAGAGTTGGAATCATCCGTTCATGGACCGACCATAACGGGTCGTTGTTAATAGGCCGTATTTGATGACGCTATGAAAACGGCCCAACGTATTAATTGGCCACAAACGGGCCGACTGTAACCACGGGCTGAATTTGGCCCACAAGCAGAAAATGGCAGTAACAGGCCGTAGTTAGCCGAATGCTGGAAATGAGCCCACACTACTAGGGAAAAGCCTAGCAGCAGCGTGGGTTTTGGGCCTCTCAGTAGCGTGGGTACCGACTCTACTAATAAGGCGCTACAGCTAACGTATAGCAGTAGCGCCTGTTGTCCCACGCTACTGCTATACATGAATAGATGTAGCGCTCTTTAGAAAAGGGCGCTACTGATATTATCTGCAGCGCTGTTTACAGGGAAGCGCTACTGGTAAGGCGGCGCTACTGCTAAATTTCCCCCCCTTGCTACTACTAGTTTTATTAGTTTTTTTCCTGCATATTTGTTTTATATTTGTTTTGTATTTGAATAGGCTTTATACAATAATCTTTAGCATATCATACACATACAAATGTAATCTTAGCATATACATACAATTAGTCTCATCAAATCATGTCATCATCATAATCATCATCCAACACAAAGTGGTCTCTCGTCATCAATCTCGAAAATAGCGATACAAGTCTCGATTACTTGCAAATACATCGTCATCCATCTAAACAATGATATACGTGAGAAGAGCCATCACTTTGAGAACATGAGTTCGTATCCCTCTCTCGCATTAGCGTGAACCTAAACTAACTACTGCCTGTCGATCGGAAACCGGAAACCGGTACACCTGGGCCTAACACTCCGGCCACTTGTCGTATATATATACTCCTGGCGTAGCACTTCTTCGCCATCTATGATCTATGCACCTGCATCGTCACATGAGTCGATGATATGCAACATATATAGTTGAGCAACAGAAGGAGACAGACTTGGCAAAAATAGAAACAACATATCATAAGCATAAATAACAAAGTTCATCGTACCCAAAATGCCCTAACTAGAGTGATTTTCGCTAGTCAAGGAGGAGGACGGTTTAATTACATCACAAATAAAGTTTCACCGTGCATAACTCAAAGTTTTGTCATACAAAAAGTATGGACTAAACAGACACATTGTCATATATCGACAATCACTCCACCATGTCGTGCCATCCATCCATGTCAGGGAGATAGTCCTCGAGCTTAGTGAAAGGCTTCATGTCGAGACGCTGAGAGGCTGTCCATGTTCGGACGTCTTCCCGCAACATTTGTCCTTCTCCGTAGAACATCCCTATTTTTCCGATGACCTCCTTCATGATGATTTGGGCAAGTTCGCGCTGGATGTTATAGAACTCAGCTCGAAGTCGATGATCCTCGATATCTCCTATGTCCTTTGCCCATTGCAGAATATGGGCATCGCCAGATCTAGGTGACATGTGAAGGTTCTGGTGATCCCGTCTGTACTCCAGCATGTGGTGTAGGACATAGAATCCATCATTAAGAGAATCGTTCGATTGCTGGATGCAGCAGAAGTCGGTCTTATGGTTGGTGGCGGCCCTGCCTTCCCTTCTCTTCTTGTCCCTAACCTCTCCACCCCTTGCTTGGTAGTAAAACATAGCACTGTCGAGAACATCTTTGATGTGGGTGTAATCCTTTTTGTGAATGTTCTTCGATGAGTCCAAGTAAAGAGCGTGGGAGAATCGGGGGTAGAGGATGATGAGGACGGCGCGCCCGCCGCTTCGCAAAATAAGTACACCTCAAATTAATTAGCCTCCACCGTGCAAATGAATTATTGAAATCGAAGGAAGGATAGCAGCGCGGATGACTTACACGGGATGATAAGGCACGAGAATCGCCTCCTTGTCCTTATTGGCGAGCATGAAACTGACGATGTAATCCCTCGTGTATTCACGCTGCTGTGCACAGACTCCCAAGAAGCCCTCGTGCATGTAGTACGGGTCAGCGACATGGATATGACGTATCTGCTCAACCCCAATGATGTAGTTCATGTGCAAGGCATAAAGGTGGAAAAACGTAAAATCCAGCTTCTTCACGTGAAACATATCGAATATGTAACGAATCGGAGGAAGAACTTATCCGCGGGGAAGCTGTCGACGTACGACATTTGCCGCGGAACGTTAACCACATAGAGTGGGTATCCTGGATCTTTCGAGGCGATGAGGCCTTTCTCTACCCGCAGCACATCATCATGAAGTCTCCTTAGATCGCTGAATCTTGCCCGTAGCACTGTTGCAGGTAGGATTGGTTGACCGGGGATATGCCATTTATCCCATCGGGGATATCTATACGGTCCTGAAGCTGAGGCTGCTGAGGCGGCTGGATCATAGAATTAGCTTTTTTGCCTTTCCACGCTCTCTTCCTAGACTTCTTTACTACCGGAAGGTTGTCAATAATACATTGAGACGGTAATTCAGGCACTGACTCATGACGCTCAAACCCTAAGGAGGCGCCAGTAGACATACTGTTCAGCGCCATCGTCATCCTCATCCTCATCCATGGCGACGTCATCAGTGACTAATGGAGCCTCCTCCTTACCCCGTCCGCTATCACCCAACCCGACACCCGACGCTAATTGGGTAGGTGGGGTGTTGATGTTCATACCTTGCTGAGGCTGCGTGCTCGTGGGTGTGCTCCCGGCCACCTCCAGACGAAGCGGACTCTTTGGCGACAAAAGGAGCCACCCATTGCAACAATCACCAAGCCGCCGCGGGGTCTCGTCGTCATCCCCCACTAGTATTAGAGGAGGCAAATTCTCGTGGCCCGGTTTGACACTGGCCACGGAAACCTTGAATATGTTCGGGGGGATCGGCCGGCTGTGGAACAATGGTTCCTTTGGCTCCATTATCATCGCCTTCCCCACGTCCACCTTCTGTTCACCGATGGTGTACAATATGGTGCACAGGGTTTCGTCGGCCTACAAAGAAAAGTCTGCGACGTGAGACATCCGAAAGGCAACGAAAACGGGAGATTATACATTTATATTGAAGGGGGCCGGTGTGACAGATACCGTGAGGGCGTCGAGCTCAGCCAAAGACGAGGCACCACCAAGCACATCCGGTGCGGGAGTCAGTGCGGGAGCAGGTGCGGGAGCCGGTGCGGGAGCAGGTGCGGGAGCCAGTGCGGGAGCAGGTGCAGGAGCCGGTGCGGGAGCAGGTGCGGGAGCCGGTGCGGGAGCAGGTGCTCCCAAGAAGTCAGCAAGGGGAAAGTCCTCTGCATTTTTTTTGGATTTTGCCTTGTCCAAGTGAAAACGCCCGTCACCAAGGAAGTAGACAAATCTGCAACCACCTGTTTTGCGGCAGCTACCGCTGTTGCGACTGTCTAAGATGATTTCTTCTCAACCACAATCTCAACCTTCTTGTCGATGTTTTCTTAAGTTAACCTCCGTGTTTCCTTTCTCTCCTCCGTGGTCTCACGGTAGTACTTCTTCCACGTGGCGCCGTCTCCGACACCGTGCACGCGTCCATACGACGGTTGAGTATCCACCGGTTGTCATTTCAATATGTTCAACGCCCGGTTGAATGGTGTGTCGCACTTGGGCCTCGCCAATGCCTCAGACGGCGAGTCGCTTTCGGCCGCAATCCGGTGCTGCTCTCTCTGCAAAAGGCACAAGGATCGTTTACAAATATGACTAACGTGTGTAGTCGAATTGATCAGAAACTAAAATTACCAGCAGTCTCATGAACTCCGTAATGACCGGTGTTGTCTCGTAAACCTTCTTCACTGGGTCCCAACGATGTCGGGCCCTCAGGACGTCACGCTCCTGCGGGACGGTGAAATCCGCCAAGGGGTCTGGGATGCCCAGACTCGCGGCTTCTGCGTCCTCCTTGGTCCATTTGGACCTCTTTCCTCCGTAACCACGGCTTCCGAGGTGGTGGCTCCCAATGTTCCTCTTTTGAAGCCCCTTCATGTACTTAGACTTTTTTTGGCAGCTTCGGCCTCGCAAGCCTCCTTGAATATTTGAAACTGCTCTTCCGTGATTGTCGGATTATCCTTTACAATCTCGGAGTAGGGTTCCTTGTCGCTGATCTTTGCTTTCACTCGATTTTTTCAGGCGGCCAACACGTCGCTAAACTTGGTCATGGCGTGTTTGTTTATCTTCTTCATTGTCGGGTCCTCGTCTGGGTCTTCATAATCCTTCTCATTCTAGCCCGAGAACAAGAATATCTGGTGAAACTTCTTTAGGAGGGAGCTCCTCATATTTTCTATCTTCTGTAGTTTCTCATCGTTGATTGTGGCGGTTGTCCGTACGATGCAGCCTATTTGATTGCCGTAGCACGCGCGCGCTTCCTCGGGCGCCTTTGGCTCAAAATTGCCGTCGTCCACCTCCGTGACCACCAGTCTAGTAGTCCTGAGTTTGTTAGGAACCCGTTGCCTCTTTGCTTTGGGTTTTACACCGGCTCCGCTCCCCGAGGCAGCACCGGTCTCAACGCCGGTCTCGATGCCGGTCTGAATCTCATCGGTCTCAGTCTCAGCACCGGTCTGCGTGTCGGTCTTAGTCCCCGATGCCACCGGTGGGCCCAGCAACAACATCGGTTGATCGTCGGTAAGCCTAAAAAATTTGTCTACCGCCCAGTAGATGTCGTCGCAATCACCAGAACCCTATCCTTCATCGTTGCTAGCCATGTTTCCTATGATAAAATCTAGTCAATTAATTCTAGACCTAATAAAATTAATAATGACATAAAAAAGGACTATTGTTTTGCAGGAATGTTGACTCCTTCCTGGTGCGGCAAATCCCGGGCACTCGATATGTCCTAGTTTGTAGCACAAGTCATACCGAAATTCACGGAAAATTTTGGCATGACCTTTGCTAAAAAGTGGACAAATCGAGAATCTGAAATTTGTCGGAACAGAAATGAATCAACATTCCGGCAAAACATAGGCCACTCAGCATCATTCCCTGGAAACAACAAAGCCACTTGGGCACAATCGAACAACTTCAATGAAAAGATATAACATGAGCAAACACTATTGAGGAATTTGCATATAACATGGCCACTTCAATGAAAAGATATAATCAACAATAATGGAATATGCAAATGAACATCAATGACATATATCATATAAAAACAATCTTGTTTTTTGTTTACATAGCAACAATTAGTTTGACCAAGTTTTTGAAAAGAAAAACAATTCTGTTTTTTGTTTATAGCTAAATGCCATAGCTACTGTTTTTTATTTATAGCTAAATACTTTTGTTTTTTGTCTAAAGCTAAAAGTCTAGGAACTACATTTTCTCTAACCCTTTTGACCTCACCAAAATTTCCACAGCAAGACCTTAGTACCTACACCCAATTTCTTCAAAAATATTCAGGTCCATCGTCCAAATAATTCAAATTTCATTTGAATGAAATTTGGAACAAATTCAGGTCCGTAGTCAAAATATTTTTTTATAGCTAAGTGTTTTTGTTTATACCCTCTGTTAATTTAAATCTAAATGCTACTATTATTTATATACCCTCTATTAGTTTAAAGCTAAATGGAATTACTATTTCGGAATTTTCAAAAAAATTGCCCTAGCTAATTTCCTAAAAAAAATTCTAATCATTTTTCCTAAATGCTATAAAATGCCTACTGCCCTAAAAAAATCTAGGGTTCATATGAACACCTAGGGTTAATATGAACACCTAGGGTTCATATGAACATCAACACAGTATCAACATATATACAATTGCCCTAGTAGAGAGAAAGAGGAGGGTAGGGGACATGAGAGGCATAGCCTTACGGTCGGCGGCGAGGGCAGGCTCTGGCTCGGGCAGCGGCGGTGAGGTCGAGGGCGGCGGCGGTGAGCTTGAGGGAGGCGACAGTGAGGTCGACGACGGCCTCGGGCGGCGGCTGTGAGGTCGAGGGGGCGGCCTCGGGCGGCGGCGGTGTGGTCGAAGGCGGCGGGCGGCGGCGGTGTGGTCGAAGGCGGCCTCGGGCGGTGGCGTTGTGGTCGAAGGCGGCAGGGCAACGGCGGCGATGGAGCCGTTGGGGGACAGGGGGCAGTAGAGAGGGGGGGAGGACTTAGCAAAATTTTGAGCCTGGGCTGCCGGGATTTGAGTCAAACTAGCAGTAGCGCGTTTTGACGAAACGCGCTATAGCTAAGATAGCTATAGCGTGTTCCAGAGAAACGCACTACAACTATCCCTTTCTGTTTCTTTTCCTTTTCCTTTTGTTTTCTTTACATTTTCTTTTTTTTCATTTCTCCTTTTTCTATTTCTTTCATTTTCATTTACTTTTCTACTTATTTTTCTATTTATTTTCTTTTACATAGCAGTAGCGCTCTACAGCAAAACGCGCTGCTACAATATTTTTAGCAGTAGCGTGCTTCTGGGAGAACCGCTACTACTATTCCTAGCCTATTGGAACTAGTGAGGGAATTTTAGTAGTAGCGCTTTTCTGTGAAGACGCGCTACTGCTAAAACAATGGTTGTACCGTGGTTTTGCAACAAGCGCTACTACTAAGTAGCGCTAGCGCCGAGTTTTGACCAACGCTACTTCTATACCTCTGTGTATAGCGTTTTCCCTAGTAGTGCCAAGAATAAATGGGCCCTGAGAAGGCCAAAAGATAACATGGGCTGCAAACGGCGCAATGGATTAACGGGCCGTTAATGGGTATAAAGTGATACACTGTTCATTACGGGCTAATTTCACCATGGGCCGTTAATGGGCCAAGAGTTACAAAGGGCCTCATATGGGCCGAAAGACGTCATGGGCCATACATGGGCCAGAACTTAAAATGGGCTGGAATCATATTGGATGGCCCAGATGAGGCTACTGGGCCTAATTCGGGTAGGTCGTAATGGGCCCTGGGTTAGTGGGCTGTAAATGGGCTATATGCAAACAGGCCGTTAATAGGCTTTCCTTGGGCCGGCCCGCCACCTTTTGACCAAGTCAAATGGGCCAGCCTTTTCACAGGAATGGGCCTCTGTTGGGCCGTGCCACATGTCAATGTATCATAGGCGCCTTCGGTCCAATGAGTGGATGACATTTGTCCCAACGGTGAGCCGACACGTGTTTCCTCCAGCCAATGCTAATTTTACACATGGAAAATCCCCATTGGTCGGGGCTATTAGCGGGTTATCGGATCCAAAACCGGACCCAATAGCTTAACGGTGTTCCGTTACGGTGGATGCCACATGTCGGTCACTGAGGGAGTCCTGGACTAGGGGGTGTCCGGATAGCCGAACTATCATCATTGGCTGGACTCCAAGGCTATGAAGATACAAGATTGAAGACTTCGTCCCGTGTTCGGATGGGACTTTCCTTGGCGTGGAAGGCAAGCTTGGCAATACGGATATGTAGATCTCCTACCATTGTAACCGACTCTGTGTAACCCTAGCCCTCTCCGGTGTCTATATAAACCAGAGGGTTTTAGTCCATAGGACGAACAACAATCATACCATAGCCTAGCTTCTAGGGCTTAGCCTCCTTGATCTCGTGGTAGATCTACTCTTGTACTACCCATATCATCAATATTAATCAAGCAGGAGTAGGGTTTTACCTCCACCGAGAGGGCCCGAACCTGGGTAAAAACATCGTGTCCCTTGTCTCCTGTTACCATCCGCCTAGACGCACAGTTCGGGACCCCCTACCTGAGATCCACCTGTTTTGACACCGACATTGGTGCTTTCATTGAGAGTTCCTCTGTGTCGTCACCCATAGGCCCGATGGCTCCTTCGATCATCAACAATGACGCGGTCTAGGGTGAGACTTTTCTCCCCGGACAGATCTTTGTATTCGGCGGCTTTGCACTGTGGGCCAATTCGCTTGGCCATCTGGAGCAGATCAAAAGCTACGCCCCTGGCGATCAGGTCAGATTTGGAAGTTTAAACTATACGGCCGACATCCGCGGAGACTTGATCTTCGACGGATTCGAGCCACAGCCGAGCGCGCCGCACTGTCACAATGGGCATGATTTAGCTCTGCTGCCGGACAGTGCCCTGGAGGCCGCAAAAGAGTCCGCTCCGACCCTTAACTCGGAGCCGACTGCGTCGATCGAGGATCGGTGGCTAGACACCTCCTTGGGGGCTGCTACCTCTATGGCGATGGAGCCGAATACCGACCCTGTCCCTTGTGAAGCTCGTGACTCCAAGGTGCCGGACTCTTCTCCGGACCCCAAACCTTCCGCGCTCCTGCCAATCGAACCCGATTGGGCGCCAATCATGGAGTTCACCGCTGCGGACATCTTTCAGCACTCGCCTTTCTGCGACATCCTGAATTCGCTAAAGTGTCTCTCTTTATCAGGAGAGCCTTGGCCGGATTATGGCCAGGACGGTTGGGATGCGGATGATGAAGAAATTCAAATCCCACCCACCACCCACTTCATAACCACTGTCGATGACTTAACCGACATGCTAGATTTCGACTCCGAAGACATCGACGGTATGGACGACGATGCCGGAGACGACCAAGAACCAGCGCCCACAGGGCACTGGAAAGCCACCTCATCATACGACATATACATGGTGGACATCCCAAAGGATGGGAATGGCGATGGAACTGCGGAGGATGACCTCTCCAAGAAACAGCCTAAGCACCGGCATCAGTGGCCCGCTACAAATCCCGCCACAGCAGGAATGGAGATTCCGGCACCGGAGATAATAACACCCCGGACAGTGCCGAAGACAACCCCCTCTAGCAAGATTCAGCACAGGAGGATGGAGAAGCCAGCCCTCGTGACAGAGCAGCTGACAAAGAGGTAGAGGACAATAATTACATGCCTCCCTCCGGAGACGAGGCGAGCCTCGACAACGACGAATTTGTCATGCCTGAGGATCCTGTCGAACAAGAGCATTTTAAACACAGGCTTATGTCCACGGCAAGTAGCCTCAAGAAAAAGCAGCAACAGCTTAGAGCTGACCAAGACTTGCTAGCAGACAGATGGATTGAAGTCCTTGCGGCCGAAGAGTATGAACTCGAACGCCCCTCAAAAAGCTACCCCAAATGCAAGCTGCTACCCGATTAGAGGAGGAAGCACATAAACCCATGTCACAAGCGCACAATACAGCCGACCGGCCACCTCGTGGCCGCAGCAGAGAGGCCTCTAGGCCCTCCACTAAAGTCGCACCCCGGCGTCGCTCGAAAAGTACAAAGCCACGGGGGAATGCGCCAGACTTACGAGACATATTGGAGGATAAGGCAAGACAAACAAGATCGATCTACGGATCACGTGGGCGCCCCACCATACGTGACGACAACCGTCACGCTGGATACAGCAATACCGGCCGGGCCGAACACAGTAGACAAAGCTCGTTTGAGCTGCGTCGTCATATAGCCCAATACAGAGGCGCCGCACACCCACTATGCTTCACAGATGAAGTAATGGATCATCAAATCCCCGAATGGTTTCAAACCCGTAAACATTGAATCCTACGACGGCACTACAGATCCTGCGGTTTGGATCCAAGACTATCTCCTTCATATCCACATGGCCCACAGTGATGATCTCCACGCCATCAAATACCTCCCACTCAAGCTTAAAGGACCAGCTCAGCATTGGCTCAATAGCCTGCTAGCAGAATCAATTGGGTATTGGGAGGACCTGGAAGCGGCATTCCTTGATAACTTCCAGGGCACATATGTGCGACCACCAGACGCCGATGACCTAAGCCACATAATTCAGCAGCCAGATGAATCAGCCCGACAATTCTGGACACGGTTCTTAACCAAGAAAAATCAAATTGTCGACTGTCCGGATGTAGTGGCCCTTGCAGCTTTCAAACATAACATCTGCGACGAGTGGCTTGCCCGGCACCTAGGACAGGAAAAGCCGAAATCAATGGCAGCCCTCACATCACTCATGACCCGCTTCTGTGCGGGAGAGGACAGCTAGCTAGCCCGCAGTAACAACCTCACAAAAAATTCTGGTAGTCCAGATACCAAGGACAGCAATGGTAGGTCGCGTCGCAATAAGAACAAGCACCGCATTAACAGCGATAATACTAAAGATACGTCAGTCAACACCGGATTCAGAGGCTCTAAACCCGGTCAGCGGAAAAAGCCATTCAAAATAACTACTCCGGGCCCGTCCAATTTGGACCGGATACTCGACTGCTCATGCCAGATACACGGCACCCCCGAAAAGCCAGCTAATCACACCAACAGGGATTGTTTGGTGTTCAAGCAGGCAGGCAAGTTAATTGCCGAAAACAATGACAAGGGGTTGCATAGCGATGACGAGGAAGAGACCCGGCCGCCGAACAATAGAGGACAGAAGGGTTTCCCCCCACAAGTACGGACGGTGAACATGATATACGCAACCCATATACCCAAAAGGGAGCGGAAGCGTGCGCTCGATGACGTATATGCAATGGAGCCAGTCGCCCCAAAGTTCAATCCGTGGTCCTCCTACCTGATCACTTTTGATCGAAGGGACCATCCCACTAGCATCCGCCATGGCGGATTCGCCGCATTGGTTTTGGACCCAATCGTCGACGGATTTCACCTCACTAAAGTCCTGATGGACGGCGGCAGCAGCCTGAACCTGCTTTATCAGGATACAGTGCGCAAGATGGGCATAGACCCCTCAAGGATTAAACCCACAAAGACGACCTTCAAAGGCGTCATACCAGGTGTAGAGGCCAATTGTATAGGCTCAGTTACACTTGAAGTGGTCTTCGGATCCCCGGATAACTTCCGAAGCGAGGAGTTAATCTTCGACATAGTTCCGTTCCGCAGTGGCTATCATGCACTGCTCGGACGAACCGCGTTTGCAAAGTTCAATGCGGTGCCGCACTACGCATACCTCAAGCTCAAGATGCCAGACCCTCGAGGAGTCATCACGGTCAATGGAAACACCGGAGGCTCTCTCCGAATGGAGGAGCATATAGCAGCTCTCGCGGCGGAAGTACAGAGTAGCCTCTTAAGGCAATTCTCGAGTCCGGCTGTTAAGCGACCGGACACCGTCAAGCGCGCCCAGAGTAACCTACAACAAGACCACCTGGCATGTTCCGAGCACGTGTAGCAATGCGGCCCCAACCCCAGCCCTCGCAAAATTGCGAGACCAGTACCACGCGTACATCACTACGCTCTGGAGATACCATGGGCATAGGGGGAGGGGCGCGACCACGGCAGGCCCAGAGTGCGGCTCAACCACACCAGGGGCTCCCAAATGTGTCATCCTTTTTTCTTTCTTCTTATCCTCAGGACTCCGTTTCCCAGAAGCCCTGTCCGGCAGTAGACCTGCCGAACTCACGATGCAATAGCCAGGGAAGGAGAAAAGCTATGACAAGTATCCAGGTGGTCTCCATTACGAGCATTATACCTGTTTTATACACCATTCCGCAGCCTACCCCTGGAGGGGGACATGTTAAATAGTCCCACTCCTTGCTTATTGCACTATTTATATTGTTCTGCATTCATTGCAGTATTTTTTGAATAAACAATGCATCACTTTTTGCCTATTATTGCATTCCTTTTTATATATGTTCACTTATGACATGTTGCACCCGTACGCTTTGGTACGGCCAAATACACCAGGGCTTAAGTTCCCCAAATTATGGTGTGATAAGTCCGAACACTTTCACAAGTACGGCACCCCGAACTTATAGCATTATATGCATCGGCTCTGAATCATGTCTTGGGTCAATAGTTGGGTTTGCCCGGCTCCCATGTTTTGGTACCTTACATTCCGTTATATCGGCTAAGGTAGCGCTGGGAGAACCACTGCGATTGTGCCCCAGTTGAGCTGGGCTGAGCACCTCAGTGGAGAAAGCTAAAACTGACTGTCATGACGGGGCGAGAGCCGGTCACTGTTAGAGAGGTTTTTTCGAGTCCCTAAAGACTTATGCCGCTTAGAGCGAGGAACCGGCTTTGTCCGGCCCAGGCGTGGATAGTGCCCCGAATTCAGCCTTTCGAACACTAGGGGCTTCGCCTAAATTTAAAATTATAGAATTCTATGGCTAAGTGAGAGTCTTCAAGCATTATAAGTCCGGTTGCCTCGTTCGTTGTGTTGAGCGCCTCCCTAGAAGGACCCAAAAATGGGAACAACAGCGCTCAAGTTTATCCCGAACACCCCAGCACTCGTGGCATGGGGGCCGAAGCCAACGACTTGCGATCTCTCAGATTTGATAAACGGCCGCATAGAAGGTAATATTTTAAATTAACAAGCGTTGCTT
Source organism: Triticum aestivum (assembly GCF_018294505.1). NCBI lineage: Eukaryota > Viridiplantae > Streptophyta > Magnoliopsida > Poales > Poaceae > Triticum > Triticum aestivum. Next base: position 216,828,206 of record NC_057801.1, read on the forward strand.
AGCGCATATGAACAAAGTTTTCAGCGCACAGGATAACAAGATGCGAGTCTACTCAAAAATTACATCTTTGGAGCATTCACCCGCAATAATGCGGGCACCCTTCAGGACACCCTTATAATACATCTCGGGCGTGCAATACTCCTTTCCCGGCGGTGGCGTGTCCGTCACAAGCTTCTCGGCGTCCATCTTGCCCCAGTGCACCTTAGCACGGGCAAGGGCCCGACGGGCACCTTCAATGCAGGAGAAGTGCTTGATGACGTCAACCCACGGACAGGCTTCCACCAGCCGCCGCACCAGACCGAAGTAGCTCCCAGGCATGGCTTCTTTGGGCCACAGCCGAACTATGAGGGCCTTCATGGCCTGTTCGGCCACCTTATGGAGCTCGACCAGCTGCTTCAGCTGGTCACTCAGGGCACCGGATGTTCAGCCTCAGCATACTGAGACCAGAACACCTTTTCCATCGAGCTCCCCTCCTCGGCTCTATAGAATGCGGCAGCATCGGACACGCTATGGGGCAGATCTGCGAACGCTCCTGGAGAGCTCCGAATTCGGGTAAGTAACAAGTAATTCACTTTTACATGCTTGCTTTGCATGAAGAATGCCTTACCCGCCGCTATCTTCTTTACTGCCTCGATTTCCTGGAGGGCCTTTTGGGCTTTAGCATTAGTAGCTTTGGCACTCTCAAGAGCCGATGCAAGCTCGGACTCTCGAGTCTTCGAGTCACGCTCCAAACTCTTGTGTTTTTCCACGAGAGCCTGGAGCTCTTGCCGCACCTCCGCCACCCGCGCCTCATGCTTCTCTCGCTCGGTGCGTTCCGCGGCCGCATTGCGTTCGGCCGCGGACACCGCCTCCTTCAGGGTCGCCACCTCGTTCGTAGTCCCTGGAGTACCCACGTTATCCCTGTCATTTTTTCTTTTTGCAACCAAATCCTTTTCTATAAGGTACAACTTTAATAAGGTGTTACTTACCTTCCTTGTCCTCGAGCTGCTTCTTGGCATGGCCGAGCTTGATCTCGGACCGCTCGAGGCTCTGCCTCAAGGAATTGACCTCCGCAGTCAGTGCGGCAGAGGTCAGCAGCACAACCTGCATTCCCATATTGACATGTATGTGTTAGACTCCTGCGTATATCTTTTTAGATCCTCAGCTCGGCTTTTCTTTCCAAACACTGAACTAAGCATTAGGGGCTACTGTCTATGCGGTACTATTTTTACACATCCTAATAACATACCTCAAAGCCTATTAGAAGGCTCGTGCAGGCTTCAGTCAGCCCGCTCTTGGCGAGCTGAACCTTCTGAATCACCGCACTCATGACAGTGCGGTGCTCCTCGTCGATGGAAGCGCCGTTGAGCGCCTCCAACAAGTTATCCGACGCCTCCGGTTGGAAGGAGGCCGCCGGCGTTGCTGTCTTGCCCTTCTCATGAAGGGGCCGCCCGCCGGGTTCCGGAACCACCAAAGGTTCCGGTGTGGAGTCCGGTCCAAAGTCCGGGAGGTTGCCCTGCGGCACCTCCGGGGCCTCCTCCTCCTGTCTGGTCCCCTTCTGGGACCCCACCTCAGCGTCGTCTGTGTCATGGGGGTAGGAGGCGGTCGGAAGTGAAGTGCTATTCACATCCGATGAACCCAGGGACCCGCTCGACAAAGCGGGGAGATCGTCCTTGGGTGGAATACATGGTTGTATTCGGCGTTAGAAGGCGCTATGCGATGAAAGAAAAAAATATGAGTTACTCTGGAATCCGGACACTTACGATCTCGCCAGGGGCTTGGCCCTTGAGGGCCACTCCTCTTCACCGTCGTCGGCATTTTTGGAACAGTCCAGGGGAAGGGTCCTTCCTTTCTAGGACCCTTCGGCCTCCCCCGTTGGGGAAGCCTTCCTTTTCTTCTCTCCCTCCGCTGGGGGAGAGGCCTCTTTCTTCTCCTCCTCCTCTTCGTGGGAGGAGTCCGCCTCGGAGTCGTCGGACGATGAGTCCGATAACACCTGGCGCCGGGAACTCCTCCGAGTTCCCGTGGCCTTCTTCTTGGCCTTCTTCTCCGGCACCATGTAAGGCGCCGGGACCAGCAGCCCTGTCAAACGGGCATCCGCTGGGTCTTCTGGAAGGGGAGCCGGACAGTTAACCTGTCCGGACGTCTTCTGCCAGGCCTGTTAAAGGTAATGGGAGCTTAGATCCCACATAGAGTCAAACTATGGAAAGCAAGTGTCCCATAAAGGATAGTATAGCTTACCTCGCCAGCCTGACACTGCGAGCTGAATCCACGATCTTCGGTAGCGGATGCGGGAGCCTCGGCGCCCTTGAACAGCACCCTCCAGGCCTCTTCGTACGTAGTGTCAAAGAGCCCGCTCAAAGTCTGGTGTTGTGCCGGATCGAACTCCCATAAGTTGAAGTCCCGCTGTTGGCTTGGGAGAATCCGGCGGATGAGCATGACCTGGACTATGTTGACAAGCTTGAGCTTCTTGTTCACCAGGGTTTGGAGACAGGATTGGAGTCCGGTCAGCTCCTCCGGATCGCCCCACAACAGGCCCTTCTCTTTCTAGGAGGTGAGCCGTGTGGGGATGCCAGATCTGAATTCGGGGGCCGCTGCCCATTCAGGGTCACGCGGCTCGGTGACATAGAACCACCCCGATTGCCACTCTTTGATGGTTTCCACGAAGGAGCCCTCGAGCCAGGTGACATTGGGCATCTTGCCCACCATGGCGCCTCCGCACTCCGCTTGGCGGCCGCCCACTACCTTCGGCCTGACATTAAAAGTCTTTAGCCATAAGCCGAAGTGGGGCTGGATGCAGAGGAAAGCCTCGCACACGACGATAAACACCGAGATGTTGAGGATAAAATTCGGGGCCAGATCATGGAAATCCAGGCCATAGTAGAACATGAGCCCCCGGACAAAGGGGTGGAGTGGGAAGCCCAGTCTGCGGAGGAAATGGGGAAGGAATACCACCCTCTCATGGGGCCTGGGGGTGGGGATGAGCTGCCCCTCGTCGGGGAGCCAGTGCGCGATATCGCTGGAGAAGTATCCGGCCTTGCGCAGCTTTTTGATGTGCCCCTCCGTGACGGAGGAGGCCATCCACTTGCCTCCCGCTCCAGACATGGTTGGAGAAGGTTGAGGTGAGATGTGCGGGCTTGGGCGCTGGAGCTCGAGTGCGCGGAGATGGATAAGCAAAGGAGGAAGAAGGCGAAGGTAAAAAGGTGGATCCTTATCCCCTTATATATGGGCGGACGAAACTATGCGTCCCCACCAGCCCGATAAAACTTGCTTATCTCCCAAGCGCCGCAATCAATGGCGCGGTTGGGTTACCCACGTCCGTATTAATGAGAATCCCGGAATAAGGGGACACGATCTCTGTTGTGAGAAGACGTGCCAAGGAAACCGCTTCGCTAAACGCGCTGAGGTGGAACAATAAATACGATTCGAATAAAGGCTTGGCCGTGGTGTGACGTCATGTCGCAAAATACGTCAGCAGATTGAACTTGTGCGAATATTATTCTCTCTATGGTGGAATGTGGAATTTATTTTGCAGAGCCGGACACTATCATGGTGCTCAAAATCTTCTATGAATTATTCGAAGGAGGAACCCGCCTTGCAATACCGAAGACAATATGCGCGCCGGACTCGTCGTCATTAAAGCCTGGTTCAGGAGCTACTGAGGGATTCCTGGACTAGGGGGTGTCCGGATAGCCGAACTATCATCATTGGCCGGACTCCAATACTATGAAGATACAAGATTGAAGACTTCGTCCCATGTCCGGATGGGACTTTCCTTGGCGTGGAAGTCAAGCTTGGTGATACGGATATGTAGATCTCCTACCATTGTAACCGACTCTGTGTAACCCTAGCCCTCTCCGGTGTCTATATAAACCGGAGGGTTTTAGTCCATAGGACGAACAACAATCATACCATAGGCTAGCTTCTAGGGTTTAGCCTCCTTGATCTCGTGGTAGATCTACTCTTGTACTACCCATATCATCAATATTAATCAAGCAGGAGTAGGGTTTTACCTCCACCGAGAGGGCCCGAACCTGGATAAAAACATTGTGTCCCTTGTCTCCTGTTACCATCTGCCTAGACGCATAGTTCGGGACCCCCTACCCGAGATCCGCCGGTTTTGACACCGACAGTCACACTTGACGAAAGCACTTCTGTGACGCGTGATTTATCATCATGGAAGTGGACACTTCCGTGATGATAATTTTGGTAATGTCATGGAACACTTATACGACAACACAGGTATGACTATCTTGATTCTATCATAAAGTCATCATGGATGTACATGCATGACAAAAAACGCGACCTACTGTGACAAACACGTATCATCACAGAAGTGTATTTTTTTGTAGAGGGTGAAGCACAACGATTCCCTCCTTGGCGTGCAGGAAGGCGCGCCCCTCGTCGACATCAACTCCAACTCCAAGGAGAGGGGTTATACTAGGATTTCCAATGATCCCTAGCCCCTCCCCTTGGACTTTGACCAAGCTCACTCCCCAAACACTAGCACCCTCGCTCAGCATTATCCACCCAAAACTAAAGCCTGGAGGCTAGCCCCGTGCACCCATTTCTAGCATATTCAAGATGGGGCAAGACAGAAGAAGAAGAGGATGTTGTTGGTTGCCTCTGTTCCTCCCCTGCTCTCCCGTTTATAGGCAGGCAAGGGACTGGGGGCTGGATCCATGGAGGATGACCACCGTCCTCCTCTACCAGTTCAAGGAAGTCCGGCCCTCGCCATCATACTCTTCCACACCACGCGCCTCCGTTACCTACCCCGTGTAATCCATGCGGCGTACGTGGCTGAGGATAAGTGCGTAGTGGGAAGAGTAAATTGGTAGTTTCTACCCCGTGCGTTGAAGTCATTCAGAGGCCATTACTGGAGCGGCCCCACCACCATTAGCTTTGCTCGACGCAAGGGAAAACCGGAAACCGGCCCAGAATCAAGACTAATGAAGAAGCAAAGAAGACCTCAAGAGACCAGCCTCTTCAAATAGCGATGCATGTGCACCTATTAGGCCCTACCCTGATGATGCTCAACAGCGTGTTCAGGGCAGGCCCGGGGGCTTCTGTCGGTGCAAAAGACCCGGGCCTGTTGACCTCACTGTGCACAGGCACAAAATCAAGATTGGAGCACCAGAGCAAGATACCAAGAGACTCAAAGAACTAGCTAACAGATCAGAAGGAACCAATACTGAGGTAGAAGGACCAGATGTTATCAAGAGAGAGGCCTCCTTTGCCGGGCAGGCGAGGCCACCACTACAACAAAATACACTTTCGTGATGATACGTGTTTGTCATAGTAGGTCATGTTTTTTGTCATGCATGTACATCCATGACAAATTTATGACAGTATCAAGATAGTCATACCTGTGCTATTGTAGAAGTGTTCCATGACATTACCAAAATTATCATCACGGAAGTGTCCACTTCCATGATGATAAATCACGTGTCACAGAAGTGCTTTCATCAAGGGTGACCGACACATGGCATCCACCGTAACAGAACGCCTTTAAGCTATCGGGTCTGATTTTGGATCCGATAACCCGTTAACGGCCCCGACCAATGGGAAATTTCCACGTGTAAAATTCTAATTGGCCGAAGGGAACACATGTTAGCTCGTCAGTGGGCCAGATGTCGCCTGTCCATTGGAGGAGACATGCCTATGATACGTCGACACGTGGTTGGGCCCAACAGAGGCCCATATAGGTTAAAAAGGCCGTCCCAGTCAAAGGCCCATAGAACTTAATCAGGTACTAGTGGGCCAGCCCAATAACGACCTGCTTAATAAAGGCCCATTTATGGCCTGAAGCCAGATCTGGCCCGTTAATTGTTCGCCCAATATTTGGGCCCATTTACGGCCCAAAGCCAGATTTGGCCCGTTAATTGTTCGCCCAATTTTTGAGCCCATTTGCGGCCCGAAGCCAGATCTGGCCCGTTAATTGTTCGCCGAATATTTGGGCCCAACTACAGCCTAGTGACTTTCGGCCTGTTAGAGGCCTGATGTAGACATGGGCCCATTTCAGCCCGATGTGACTTTCGGCCTGGGAATGGCCCGTGCTGCCCATGGGCCATATATGGTCCGACGAGACATCAGGCCCACTAATGGCTCGTGCTAAAGGTGGCAACAGTTAAGCCCAACGTGACTTTGGGCCTGTTAAAGGCCTGTCGCGTAATTCGGCCCGTTGATGCATGTACTAAGCTTTCAGCCTCTTAAAGGCCCATGATATCAGTGGGCCAACTAAGGCCCGAGATATGTTTCGGCCTGGTAACGGCCCATGAGCTAACTGGGCCCAAAACGCCCGGTCTAGATTTCGGCCTGCTGAAGGCCCGTCGACGACTAGTAAAAATTGAGGCCCAACATGCATTTTGGCCTGCTAAAGGCCCGTGGTTTCATCTCAGCCGTAACAGGCCAGTACAATATTCAGCCTGTTAATGGCCCAACGCTACCTGGGCCAAACTAAGCGATGGGTCGACAAAAGGCCCAACTAAAATATAGGCCGGTGTAAGTTTGGGCCTGGCGCAATGTGTGAAGGCCCCAATCATTCGGGCCCAAGAAAGACGCAGGCCGACCCAATTGTGGCCCGCTAAAAACCTGGCCCGTTAGAGTCGAATGTTTCAGCCCGGTCGACTACATCTGATTTTTTTTCAGATAGCGAATGATGGCAGTAACTAGTAGTAATTAAGAACAAACCTACAATAAAGAAATTACGGCATAGTAACTAAGAATAAACCTACACTATACAATAAAGGATTTAAGGTATATTACATCCACTTGGCATCGAAGTTCGCCACCAGTGATCATAAAGCGCAACGAAGAAGCAAATTACAAAAACTGGGCACCATTGCAGCATAACAAAATAATACTGAACCGAGACCACTTCCAAGACAGTTCAAGAAAGGTTAGCCTTGCGGGGGAACTGCTTCGCAAGCTGCTGAGCAAGGCTGTGAGACCGTCCTAGCATGTTGGTCATAGCTTCCAGGTGTAGCTGTTTAGCGATGAGGTTCTCATTGGTGTTCTCCGCAATCTTTCTTAGAGATAGGACTTCAAGTCGAAGTTGAGTTGTAGAATGCCTTTCTGCTAGAACTTGGGACTGAAGAAGTCGAACTGATTCAGACAACGAATTCTGTGAGCTTGTCTGACTGTTAGTCTCAAGTAAGTTGAGCACTGCATCAAGACAAGACTTTGGGGTTGTCTTGCTATCTTCAAGATGTTTTGCCTTCTTTGCTGTAATATATGTTGGGTTTGTCTCACAACCTTCAGCAGACTTGTGCATGCCATCAGGCATATCACCTTGAAACAAAGCAGAGAGATGACAGGTTTTGCACGTGTATAAACAAAGATGATAATTGTTCTGTCAATTCTATCCAATTTCTAATTAGAAAACAAAGAGTAAGTTCAAAATATCAATAGCATAATTTGGCATTGTTCATAATGCGGGGAGCTTCACCACACTACTGGATTACCATGTCAACATAAAAAGCATAGATGAAGGACAAAGAAAATCATTGTATCTATTTTGGATAGTGTGCATGGCATGTTGTTCATATCATCAGCCACATCAGTAAGATAAAACATGAGATGACAAGGTGCAAACGTGGGCTGCTTCACCACACACTGGATTATAGATCCACAAAACCAAGCATACATATAGGGAGTATTAAGTAATGTGCATGGTATGAATAAGGAATTTGGTTTTACAAGTAAAACTTAGAACTTACGGTTTTACGAACATGCATTTTGGTAGAAACAGCAAACTAAACAACAGTAAACGATAGGGAGTATGAGCAAATTAAACAGCAATTGAGGATAAAGGCTTTAGAAGGACTGACTTACATTAACAGGTAACACCGGCTTTATAATGCCCTTCTCCATGTCAAGGAAGGATAACTCAAGGATTTCAGCACATAATCTTCTTCATAAGCATTGCATGTACTCTACATTTTGTAGAGAGTAATTATAGATATGATAATACTGGAAGGGATAGAGGATAATGAAGATAAGATGCAGATTGATGCTACATAATCAACTACCAATCCCTGGAAGTACAAGCGTTACAGGACAAAATGTACTGACAAGAGTGATGGGCTACACTTCTGCACTGGCATTGTCAGTGTATTCTGCTTGTTGGTAAGATTAAATATAGATCTGATCTTTTTTAGTAAATGGTGGGTGAGGGAGATCAGATGTAGAATGCTACAAAATGAACCAATCTCTCTTCCCATAATACAAGAGTGTTTTGAACACTGGTGTACTGTACAAAACATTATTATATTATGGGACGGAGGGAGTAGCTTTTAATGTAAGTACAGTGATAGACCACGTTCAGTCCTTACAAGAGGACTGCAGAGCTAAACCTATTCAAAAGCATTGGGTTGATTCTAAATTTGTGTAAGAGTCCATACGGATCTTATAATGTCCACCAAACGGACGATTACGAGGCTAACATGTGCAGTGATGCTACATAATCAAACAGCTATGAAAGTAAATATCGTCATACAGGGCAAGAGGTACTCACAAGAGCAATGCAGTGTGCAATATAGTTGCGAGATTCGATGGTCCCTTGAGAACGAATGTTCTTCTGCTAACAGTTTTCGTACAAGTGAGACATTAAGGCAAATGCAGAAATGTAGTTCAAATGGTGATGTGATATCATAGACAGTACCTTACGCTGCAGCCGAGACCAATGTGTAACAAGATTATTCCAATCACCGTCGGATAAATGTAGCACCGGAGACTTTACAGAAATTTCATTCAGAGGCTTGCCATCGAAGTGCGCTTGCCTCAGGTAGGAACGATACTTCATCAATGAGTGCTTGAAAAGCGCAACCAACTCTTGCTCTTCATCACAATCCAGTTTGCTCCTCGCCTATTTAAAAGAATGAAATCGTGTGTCTTCTGTCAATAGAAACATATGCAGTAATGACCATGAATAACATTAGTACATTACTTACGCGTAAGTTGCGGAGGAAGACTGGAAATTGTTCTGTGTCTGCGGTATAATCTTTCCATGAAGGAAAGATGTGCACAAAGTTCCTGACAACAACATAAGCTTCGTCTTCTAAACTGGAAAGAAATGGAACAGGGGTCCTATTTGCTGCAATTGGGGCTCTCACTGGTTCAAAAAGGGATTTGGCAACTGGATTTGGTGTACTCTTTGCTGGAATGGGGGTTTTGCATCGTACAGCTGGTGCTATGTCAACTGGCATAATCATACTGTTTGCTGCAGTTGGGGTCTGCTGAGTTGGGGCATGACAAATGACCAGTGTAGTAGGGCTAGAGTCTGCTAGAGTTGGGGTATTTTGTGGCTCAGGTGATATTGCAACTACACCTAATGGGCTATTTGATTTATCAGGTGCCACTACCTATTCCAAATACTTTGCTTGTGCTCCTCCACGATCAGCAATTGCCCTCTTCCTTTTGACCATCTGATGCACAAGAACAACATTTGAATGCATAAATATGGTATGATGACACATGGAATATGTACTCAAAATGGATAGGCAGGGCGTATTCACATACACGATGTGTAAACTAAGCTAATGACAGTTCAACAAAGTAGAAGCAATGCAAAGCATCAGTTGCAGGATATGTGCGAGCAATGTAACCTTGGAAAGTTAGAGCAAGTACCTTGATGGGTGAATAAGAGAGGGCATATTCCTCTGACTCCTCCACTAGGGAGCTACATTGACTTAGGTCTCCCTCTAGCTCAGAATCACTGTTAGGATCATATTCTGAGCATGAAAGTGTAGGTGGAGAGCGTTTGCATTGCATTGCATCCAGACTTGATTTCAGTCCCTTAATGCCAAGTTTGACAGCCATGGCATTGTTCTGCTTTATTCTTTTCATGTGCGCAAGCTCATAATCATTATGATGTCATTCAGAATCTGAGATTCATGAAAACATAAAAAGTAGTCAGATTATCTATGGAATGCATTGCGGATTTAACTCGGAGAGTGTCTCCCTATAAACCCATGCATACGCAAAGTTCACCTCCCCAACCATGCTGACCAGACCACACACAGAAATACAAACCCCTTATGTCTCTATAACAGGCAGGCACACATTTCAAAAATGAAGTAGGAACATTAGAATCATATGAAATTCGTATTTGAACAAATAAACTAAGCAATTATGAGTGGCGTAATGTTTAGCTTCAAGGGTGGAGTGTTGGTAGTGCGACACAAAGCAAGTAGACAGATTGTATTCCATGTAAAAGATCGAAACCTATGTAAAAGCTAGAAATGACACTTTCTTTCTATACAATGCAGTGTTCGTTACCCACACATGATGGAAGAGATCACATAGAGAAATACTATTCACTCATGTCTACGGTTCCAGTATTTAGAAACAGGGTGGTCCACCCTAAAAGAATATTGACAACAAATATGACAAGGCAAGCATAGATATAGTGAATCAATCATTTACTTGTGAGCTTATTAGGACAAGTATGCAAAATTGTAACTGCAGTAAGAGACCGTCCAAAATCTGAATGAAGAAGTTTGTCTAGCACTTATTGTTTGCAACTAATCAACGTGAATAATTGGATATTATATCAAATGAGTAAGAAAGACAAGAAAAATTGTCAACAAACCTGGCTTGCAGTAGTAATCTGGGTCAATATCACCACGACCAACAATCCAAAATGACTAGTTTCTATTTCGAGGGCCGGAATTTTGAAAACCCTGTGAACTTTAGAGGTACTAAAGAGTACCGAAATACATCTGAACCATTAAGTGTAGGTAGCACTGAGCACACAACAAACCCTAATGACAGTCCTGCCTAATGAGTAATGAATCAATTACAAAATGGGTGATGAGGAGTGGTTGCTGAGTGTTGAGGACGTATCTCAAGATAAATCGGGTTGGTTTGGTGGGTGCTGCACGACTGAGCCCTGAACGGACTGGGAAGGTAGGCACGGCGGCACACCGGGGCAGCGGTGACGCTGTTGGGACAGCGGCTCCTGGCCTCCTGTTAGTCTAGCGTCTCCTCCTAGAGTCATGCCGTCCGGGGACGGCAAGTCGCCAGCGAGGCAGGCGGCTGGCGGCGAGTAGAGATCGGAAGCGCGCAGCAGAACAGAGGGGAATCGAGGCCTGGGACGACCCAAAATCCCAGGGTGGGCCGGCCCACCGTGGGCACCCTGTAGAGATACACACCCGAGCGGCGAATATGCATTTTGGAAACTAATTTAGGAACATTTAGCTGACCAATTAAACAACTATATGTTAATAATATCATATTCGTATTTGAACATCTAAGCTTGTTTAGCTTGATGGGTGGAGCAGTGTTATTATGACAGGAAGCACGTATTCTGATCATATAGTGATCATAAAAGGGGAAACTCTAAGCATATTTTTTTAGCAAAAGAGGGTTTCCCCTCTGATTTCTATTAAAGAAACCACCACGGAACCAACATGATCAATTAAACCCTAAGCATGATCAATTAAACCGTATTATGGCTGTGCCATGGCAGATTTGAAGCTGCAAACTAGAGAAATGATATTTAGCATCCATTGTTTGCTTAGAACTAAGAACTAAATTCTAAGAGCTGAAAAGAAAGTAGAGTAACCAAGTTAAGATCTATTTTCTGGTTGAGATCAAAAAGTTGAGGAGATATGAAGTACCACCTCTCTTGCGGCACCATGTAGGCATCAGGGGTGCGATAGCTGTCGGTGGCGTTGAAGCAGATCTGCGACGGTAGACGGGTGCATCGGGGGATAAGTCCCGTTGCGGTCGAAGAGAAGGTCATGTGTGCGGCCTCGGCAAAGAGGACAACAGCGCCAATGAAACAAGAGGACGCGATGCAAGGCTATTGGTCCATCGTCGTGGTTGAGAAACGTCCATCTCTAGCAGTGGACGACGTGGTCTTGGTAGGCACTCCGGCATGGTGGAGGACGGCGGCGATGGATGTGGTGGAGGACGGCGGTGATGGATGGGGTGGCGGACGGAGGCTGGTGTGGGGATGGGGTGTTCTAGCGCGGACGGTGTATGAATGGGAAAATGGAGGGAGAGGTATGGGGAACCATGTTTTTGGGACGCGCCTGTCTGAAATATGGGAAAGTTACGAACTTAGCCCCCATTTAAAATTTGGACGTCTCGTTGGTTGGGGATAGGATGGTAATCTCGCATCTCACCAATATTTTCCCAGAGCAATTTCGGGCGAGGAGAGGGTGGTTGGCGCCCATGGTTGGGCCCATGGTGTATGAACGGGGCTGACATGTAGAGCGGTTGTGTCACGTCTGAGTGAAGTTACAAACCTGCCCATATTGAAAATATTTGCCTACATCGATTTCGGCCGAGTCGAGTTTGTTTTGCTGCCCACCGTGTATGAACGGGGAATGGTGGGAGAAACAGAGGTCTTTCGGACGAGCTTGAATCAAATGTTTTTTGCCGCCCATGTTTGACGCCCACCGTGTCGGAATGGGCTCAGAGGCGGCCGTGTCACGTCTAATTGAAGTTACTAACCTACCGCTATTTAGAGCAGTGGAAATTGGGCTGATGGATTGTCCGGATAATGGGTAGACAGTAATTTCCATCTCCCAAACACTTGGCTTCGGGCAGCCGACGTGGGAGTGGACATTTTGCTGCTTCTTTCGAATTTTGGGACAATAAGCATCCATGTTTACCCTGGCAACTAAATTCAAATCCATTTTGTATTCCTATATGAATCTTTATAAATCATTCTATGTGTTTTTATATATCTTCAAAAAGACGACAAAGATGTATTCCACTGTCATATATGAATATGGTTTACAAATGCCGATACTCAAATTCAGAAACTAGAATCCAGTTTAAGGTGAATTCAAACATTTGAAACACTTCATGTCCAACTCAAATGTCACACTCAGCATAATGTGTACTCCCATTTAGATATGTACACAAGTGTTGTATCAAGATTCAAATACCGAGTCAATCAACCAAGAATGTACAGAACTAACAGACATATAAACAGTTATAGAGTATATGGATCAATAATATCAACTAACATATATAAGCCAGGTCGCTTTACTTTTTTTGGCTACAACAGCATCCTTTTTTAGCCAGCATCTTGGCCCTTTCCAATGTGTGCCACTTATGGTCCATCTATACTACTACTATTGCTGAATGCACATTCAGCCCGATTGGCATATTTGTAGGTCTGGCACAACAATCCAAATGAAATGTCTCTGAGTCTTATCAGTTAATACAGACTTGTGCTCAAATAAAATTAAAAACCAAAAACAAAAAAACCAATTATTACATGATCTCTAAAACAAATGGTTTGATTGATTACATGAACAGACAACACCAAGGTTATTCAACTATGGAAAGAACATTTCACCTATGATTTACCAAGTAGGAATTTAATTTCCTTTTTTCCTTTAGCACCTTAACAATCTGGTCAGTCTCAGCTTGCTTCGTTTTGAAATCCACCAAATACTTAATGGTTGTCTTGAGTACTGCTTGTGATTGTGATGTTTGCTTCCTCAACATGTCAACTTCATCTCTAAGTGCAGAAGCAGAATCTCTTTCTACCACTAGTTTAGCCTCTAGACCATCACCAGTTGGCAATTCATAATGCACGATTGGGCCGGTGCCACTGCTGTGGGATGATGCAACGTCCATGGGGACCTTGCTCCTTGATCTTGGGCTAACCTATTTTGCCATTAAAGTATCAATTGGATTCAGAAAAGTTGAAGTTAGCAAAACATCTCAACTAGGAGTTATAACAGCAAACTTGTTAAACAAACAAGGAATTAAAGAGTTTCAATTGGATGCTGAAAAGTAGTTATTAACATCATTGTAACCCGCTGTTGCAGCAGCAAAGCAGTTAAACAAACAAGTAGATATTTAAGTTAAGGCAAACAGGTAATTCTTAACAGTAAGTATCAAACACATAGATAGGCGCAGTCTACAATATGATTAACAGGCTGTGCCATTATGTCCTTAAACCTATAACTATCTTTCGGCTAACCTAGCCTCCTCCATCCCTCCGTACCAACAAGGAATTCCTAATAATAGACCAAAATCCCCTACACGATTAGTTACAAAAGCTTTTTGACAAGCACTCGCTGCGATTGGTCGTGTAAACGAAAAGCCTATCAATAAATAAGAACACATTCCCACGAGTTTAATCAGTAGCAAACTAAATTAAGCCAAGCAACCTAATTGAACAATTTTGCAATAAGTGGCTAACTAAAATTCCGAGAAGCAGGTAACTGAACTTACGCTAGTTCTTTGTACAGGCACACTGCAACTTCTTTTTCGCTTACAAGGTTGTACGAAGGAGTCCATGGCATCAATTGCTTGGATACGCAGTCCCAGTACTTCTTTCTTCCCACACTGCATGGGTAAGTCGAATGGTTAATCAGGTAAGATGGTGCGTCCTTGATATGTTATATGAGGACGTGTAGTCAGACAAGTTGTAGCCAAACACATCACATTGGCTTTTACTGTATATTTCATGCGATTACTTTTGGCATATCGAGATCTAAGCAATCTACAATAGGATGAAAAGACTGGCATCCTTCACATTATTGGCGAACTCAGTTCATAGAAACAAGCAATTCAACCATTCTGTGGGTAAATCAAAAGCGCCACTGGAATATTTTTCACTATCCAATCATACACGCAAAAAGGGGCGACGCCACCATAGGGGATGGTATGGGCAGCCGCCTCAGGTGGCTGGAAAGTGTGCACCTAGTTTGAGTCGTCCAGGTTGGCCCACGCTAGTTTTGTTCGTCCCAACGCATGAGCAGGCAATGAAAAAAATGAAGAAAAATGTTTCAATTTGGATGGGCCAATAACATAAGTGCAAGGCAGGCCCTATAGCAGGCTCGCGACCCAAACGAGCGCCTCCCATATCGATCGACAGCAGAAAAAATGCCAATTCATTCGCTCCAGCCTCCAGTCTGGTTCGCTCCTAACCTAGCCGCCGCTGGACAGACCGACACAACACTTCCTCGCGCCCTCGTTGGAGGGCGGTCGCCGGGCTTCAAGCGAACGGAAGGACAAGAAGATGAAGATCCAACCCTAGGTGTAGCCTGCGTGGGAGGCAGTGGCGGCAGCACGGGCATGGCATCGAGCTTGTGCAAATGGACAGTCGCAGCTTGCAAGAGTAGCATGCGCAACGAGCAGGTACATCACATCCCTGATTATATCTAATTCAACTCTTCAATTTGTGGCCAATAGTTAAACCTGACGGTGTTGTAAAACTGCTTGTTTGTAGGGAATCTATGAGAAAATGAAACCAATTTCTACTTATTTTATAACTCCCCCGGTCAATACTGAACTGACTGAATCTGATGTATCTAATCAAGTTTCCGGTGCAAACATACAAGCTCATGTTGTTCTTGAGCCTGAAGTGTCTAATGAACAGACTGCTAATGAAGGATTTGATGCAAACATTTTACATGCTCCGGGTGATGAACATATAGTGTCTAATGAGGGATCTAATGCAAGCATTTTGCAAGCTCATTGAAGGATTTAGTGTCTAATGATGATCTACTATGTTGAGAGAGATAGAGATTTGCAGGCATTGATGACAAGCAAATTATAGTGCATTTTCATAGCTTGAGGAAACGTCGAGGCCATCTACCAGAAAGTCCCCGTATCATGACAACATAGCATAAATACTTTTCTAATCTGTTGTTTGAAACTATTGGCATACTTGTGCAGGATAGATATATTGATATGCAGTTTGCGCACTGGTTATACGTGCAATTACACTTTGTTTGTAGTCCTTGTACGAATAATTCAAGAAGGTACATACCATGTTTGTAGTCCTTGTACACCATGTTACATTTTGTGTTTCTTGGTGCTTGCATCATTTAGTGTTTATAATCTGAACTACTTTGGATCATTAGCTGGTTTTCAAAGTGCATGTAGCTTCACATTTCTCAAGTTATGTTGATTTCCGGAGTGCAAGTGCCTTCGTATTTTTTAAGTTAAATTTTCGCCCCTGGTAACTTGAATTCGTGGATCAGCCACTGCACACAAATCATACACGAATGCCAGTACGAATTAAATGAAATGCAGGGACTTACGCTAGCTCGTTGTACATGCTCACTGCAGCTCTGCTTGCGCTTGGGATGTTCCATGTACAAGTCCATGTTACCACTTGCTTGGATGTGCAGGCCTTGTGCTCCTTGCATCCCCCTCTGCATTTTTGAAACGGCGAATGGTTGATCAAATAAGAGGAATCAACCTTGATGTTGTACCGGAGGACAGATACTTACAAGGTCATACGGGTGTGTAAGATGTGTACCAGATCCCGTAGCGCCGCCATGCTTCGCTAAAAAATGGATTTGCTTGTTTCAGATGATATCTCCAGAAGAAATAAGAGTTAAAGTCAGAGTTGCATAGGCGTGTAAGCTAAGAGAGCAGTGAAAGTATATCCAAACATCGTCGGAACAGTGCACAAGGGAGTGATGTGTGGATACCTAGTTCGGGACGGCGTTTGGGCATGCTCGCCTAGCTAGAGTGCGGGTCACTTTAGAGCCGTTGAGGGTGATGCGCTGGCATTGGCTGGCCGCGCACGGATGCGGATCTTGAGTGGCAGCGGAGCGGTACGATGCGGTGGACGAGACTGTTGGTGAAGCCCCAACGGCCTCGGGGGGCGGAGGTGCGACGATGTGCTCGGTGAAGTAGCCCCGGTGAGCTGGGAGACGGCGTTGGTGAAGCACACCTGATGCGGTGGAACTCCGTGTTTGTGAGGCATGTCGGTTGCAGCGGCCGACGTTGTCGGTGGACCACCCGGTGCGGTGGACGAGGGTGTAGATGAGGTAGCTCCGGTGTGGTGGTGAAGCGCGACCGTCGTCTTCTTCGTCGTCGTCGGGCACAGAGGTGGGGAACGGTGGGGAAAGAGACGAGACGAGGGGCGATTCGAGGGATGGCGGCGAATTAGGGATTTGAGCAATCTGGACGCGGAAGGGGATGGTGGAGAAGAGAGATTTTGCAGGGCTGGAATTGGGGCCGCCTGATATTTCAATCCAAAACGTGGAAGCGCGAACTTATATTGTCGTCGTCCTTTTTTTTGGGGGGGGGGAGCTGGATGGCTGGGTGCTACGCGTCCGTCCGACACACGCGACCACCCCGACAGGACTATGCTTCGGTGCCTTAAGGCACCTACCTTTGTGTCCATGACATGTGGACCCAACAGGTGGCTGGCCCACATGTCAGTCACCCAAGGGCAGTTGCCTTTAAGGCACCGAAGCAGTGTCCACCCCGACACGACCCTCCTCTGCCTGGCGCGCCTACATTTGAGAATGCAAACGAATCTTCTTTCATTTGCAAAAGAATCTGTATGTATTACCATGCCCGTGTTTTCCTTGCAATAATTAGTCATTCAAAACGAGACACTCCATCCCTTCACTTTTGTAAGTCGTTTCAGACAACTTAAAATGAACTGTTTTGCACATTGTCTGAAATGTCTTCAAGGTCTTATAAAAGTGAACAGAGGGAGTACTATAAAATAATTAATGAGGAGTTAGTTGAAAAAAAATCGAAACGGTACCCACGCTAACGTGGATTAGAGTGTGTCACATCATTATTTATTTGAATTAGAGTGTGTGTTACGTAGTTAGTTATTTGAATTAGAGTGTGTGTCACGTAGCGATCTCCAATTCTAACGTGGATTTTGCATTTCACTGTATCCATGCTACTTTTTTAACACAAATTCATATGAATATGATGAACACCATGGTAGTGAGAAAACTTTTGGATGGATTCAAACATATGACCTACAAACTAGCACAACAAATTGAGTCAATGTCAACTTTTCGAAACTTAGTATGGCACGAATTCAAAATAATTACCCGTATGCCTGGTCCTCGGTTCAAATCTTACAATGTACACCGAATTGAAACATCGATATTAAGTCTCGTACTA
>NC_057801.1:216846443-216862867 GCF_018294505.1 Triticum aestivum
TCTCCCTCCCCTCTCCCTCTCACCCTCTCGCGCTAAATACATGCATTGCCTATCTAGCCCCCCCCAACCTCTCATGCGCACGCATGCACGTTGTATATCTAGGTCACTCCCTTGAGACTGTCTAACTCTTTCTTCCACACGGCGGGCCACACTCGCTGAATCTCGCTCTCTTTATCTGAGTCTCATTTAACCTTGTTTTCTTTCACACACAAATGATATATCTCCTTGTTCGGGCGTCGATCGACACACTCTATACTCTCTCACGCAGATTGTCTATCTAGGTCAGTCCATCCAAGCTGCCGCCACTCTTTCAACCTCATGGTGGTCCAGGCTCACTCAATCTCTCTCTCTCTCTCTCTCTCTCTCTCTCTCTCTCTCTCTCTTTGTATGTCTCGATTGACCTCGCTCTTTCTCGGACAAAAACGATATATCACCATGTTTGAGCCCAATTCGACCTATTCACATTGTATACTCTCTCACGCACATCGTCTATCTAGGTCACTCTCTCCAACCCGTCTCACTCTTTCGATCGCACGGTGACCCGATGTGATCGGTTGACCTTGCTTCCTCCCACGCACAAAATATATCTACACGTCTGTGACTAGATCATCTCTCAAGCTCTATCTTACAGCCCTCACCCTTCCCAAAAGCTCAATTGGACAATATCTCTCCGGAGCATATATATTTGTTCAATGAATGTCGGACCACACTCACTTTGTCTCTCTATCTATATGTCTCTCGATTGACCTTGCTTTCTCACACCGTATCTTCCACGCGTTGAAGCTACTACCTCTCCATCCCTCACAAAGCCGGAGCTATTTACATTGTGAGGGGCACTCCAACCTTGGATTAATTTGTGTAGGCATTTATTCCGGTCGGTTTAGATCATATTTTCGTAGCATTCGGCCCACAACTACTCCAAACACGGTTGCAACCCACGCAACTCCCCTAGTTGATTTCCCTCTGGCTCGGTCATCGCTCTCTCGCACGTCCTTTCTCTCCTTCAACGTCGCACCATGGTATTAGTGAAAAAACTATGTTGTTCTCTTTAATTATTATAAATAAGCTACAAAACTACACATGATAGTCCACTTGGAATGGAACAAATTTTGACCCACAAATTAAAGTTCTACAAACTACACACCGAGGGGCCCACATGTCATGAAACAAATTTGGACCCATATACAAATTAAAAAATAAAGGACGGGATCGAACATGCGACCGGGCCTTCAAGCTGCACGTCAATAGGCAACATATACGTAGAATAGCAATGTTTGTTGTACCCCCTTTGTTCACATAATGTTTTTATATTACCACAGCCTAATTAATGGATAACATGTAATATTATTTTTAGTACTATTCGCCTTCACTTACTGGTGGGTTCCATGTGTGCTCTCTCTCTATCTCTCTCCTCCCCTTCTGCGTTTAGACGCACGGGCAAACATGAAGAACTCGCGGGCGATGTTGCCGTTGACCATATCTGGATGCGTTCACAAGTCACGGCACCAGTTTCACGTACTAGGAGCACTAGTCAGTGTGTACGTGCAATGCACGTTAATTTGGAAGTATATTAAGTGCATGCGGATATTAACTAATAGGATATTATTTGCGTGTTGTCATGTGATTAGCACTATTTTTGGCATGAAATTAACTGCACGCTAAACGTGTTAAGCGCTCAACATTTAAGCAGTCTAGGTCGTTGGATGACAAGGAATACATGTGGCTTGATGATGTTTTATATTTAATTTGATACGGCTATAGCAGAACATTCAATCGATCAAACCATACATTTCGTTCAGTCTGACTCTAACTTTAAATTATACGGGGATCGATATAAAATAAACGGAAATGATAAACGTTCGGATTTTAAGCATGGCAATCCGAACGTTTTTCATGGCAAATTTAGATTATGCGGCGGCAGCGGGGGCGTCTCGCGGTGGGAAGCGGCTCCTCTGCCGTGCTCTATGTGTCGTCGGGCCACTGACCGATGGCGACGGCGGCGTTTTGCGCCGTTGTTGGCGTACTCCTGGACGTTGGCCTAGCTTCAAGGAAGGCCAACATATTATGGACTTCGGAGTGAGTCAACTGGCGGGAGGAGGCGACTGGCATTGGTGCAAGGAAGCGGTCGACGGCGGCCATCCATGCCGCGGGGGCACTGGCACCCGCGCGGGGACAGGCACTGTCAACGGCGCGGCCGAGACATTCGTGTGCACGGGCACCGGCACGAGTGCGCACGTCAGTGCACGCACAGGCGAATGCGCTGGCAGGTGCATGGGCGCCGGCACAGGCATGTGTGTCAGTGCACGCGCAAGCGCATGCGCTGGCAGGTGCACGGGCGTGTGAAAGTCGTCGGGGACCTCGTGGAACCCCGTGGCATCAAGCTCGGCGGCAATGTGCGGCTCCCAGCCCATCAATGCCACGGGGATGGATGCTGGAGCAGTCGGGGCGACGGGAGCCAGAACGGGAGCGAGGACAGGCGCGGCGTCTTCCCGCAAGGCTAGTTCAAGCTCGTCCCAAAGCACCTTATGTTCTTGAGACTCCGGCTGGGTGTCTTCCTCATGAAACTGGAACACTAAGGGCAGACCATCGTGATGCGGCATGGCGAACATTTAGGTCAGGCTAGTTCGAGGTAGACGACGGGAGAATCGGAGAGGAAGAGAGAGGATTGTAGCGATACTGGGTAGTGCGGGGTTGATTTTAAACTGCGGCGCCGGCGACATTAAAAGTGGGAGCAGTTGGGACGACGGTGGGCGGCAGATCCTGGTCAAAGGGCTCGCCTCCCGGTTAGTCTACACAATGGTCTGCTCGCACGCCTCCCTGACAGTCGGCGCAGCGGTCTGCTCGCATGCCTCCCGTAGACTCACACGCTTGCTAGGACGGCACCTGTCGATGAGAAGCGGGGACTCGTGGCGGCACGTAAACGCCCACAGTTTCAATAGTGAAAGCGTGCGCCTTAACGTGACAGGTCTTTCAGGCCATACATCTGTCCTGTTGTATTTCTTAAGAAAGGATTTGGTCAAACATTTTGCTTAGTTAGACTTCAGACAAGTTATATATGCAGAGTAGTAAAAGAATAATCCCTCCATATCAGTGTATTGCCTGATATATTAACTCAAGTACTAGGAACGAACAAACTGGCTCAATTCTGTGCTCATCCTAGTGTAGTAGTAGTAGTACTAGGCAATGCAGTTGACGGGTGACCTTGACGAGCAGCGACCGAGGGAATTGAACCGTGCTCGGCACGGTAGGTAACGTTGTCTAGTTACTAAAGCATCCCTCCGTTGTTCATCGGTAGTCATTATGGACCGGAGACATGAGGGGAATTTCCTAGGGCTGGAATTCTGACCGCCAGATATTTCGACTTGAAACGCCGAGGCTCAAATGGTTGGGGTTGCCTAATGTGCGTACCACGCACATCACTGAAGGACACGAGCCCTTTTTTTAGGATCAACACGATCCAAGGTCTGGCTGGTACGCCGTTGGGTCCTACCATTCAAGAATATGAAAGGAACCTTTTAAATTGCCGAACAAATCTATGTGTATTACAATACCCATATATTCCTTGCAAATACTAATCTCAATGTGATAATTGGTTTATGACGAGTTGTTGAATTAGAGTGCGTTTGTGATATAGTGATCTCAACGTGGATTTCACATTTCATTGTATCCCTAGTAAGTTTTCCAATGCAAATTCAAATTTAAAAGATGAACTATATGGAGGTGAGAAAACTTTGTATGTATCAAGCATATGACCACACACACACACACGGAGACACACACACACGAACACAACAACAATCCAATAAGTATAGTGCATCTATATTTCCAAACCATGCATGTATGACATGAATTCAAAAATAATCCTTCTATTCCTAAATATTAGTCTTTTAGAGAGTTCAACAAGTGACTACATACGGAGCAAAATGAGTGAATCTAGACTATAAAATATGTCTATATACATTCGTATGTGCCAGTCCATTTGAAGCCTCTAAAAAGACTAATATTTAGGAACGAAGGGAGTAAAATGTGAGACATCCATGGTCCTCAGTTCAATATTTAAAATGAACATGAAACTAAAACATGAATATTATGTCTAGTACTACATTACATGCAAATGTTGTGTTTAGGCGGAGCTATGATTGTCGGAGGTCAACCCCTCGACCTTAGATAAAATTGTGGAGTTCTGTTTAGGGTTGTTTAGATTATATTTGTCCCCACACTCCCAACCACCGATTAGTTGTGCAGCCCCACCCCTCCTCCCCGGGAGAATATCATGTGCCCCCATACCTTAGATGCTATATGCCGATACGAGTTGCTTGTAGCTTGTAGATCTGAGATATAGCAGCTCACATGATGTGTCTTAATTTTTTTTGCAGGAAACCTTGATGAGTTTGAGAATTGCACACAATTTGTACAAAAACTACTTAGATGCCCTCTGATCCCATATCCAACGACCTTGAAGCTCATATCACCGTTGCATCTAAGATGAAGGAGGACATCATATTCTCCTGTATGTAAGAATATCATGTGCTACCACACCTTAGATGCTTTGGTGATACAAGCTCTTCGGAGGCGTTGGATTTGTGACCCAACACCTCCTCAGTGGTTCGAATGGTTTTTTGCAGAAAAGCCCCAAAAGAGTTCGGCCACTGCTTACAAGCACAAAGACTGCTCAGATGCCATTGGATCTCAGATCAAATGACCTCCAAGCTCGTATCACCTAGCATCCAAGCTGCGATAGCACCTTATGTTTTCTCGCAAGGGAGAGTATGAGGTGCTCCCGCACCGTAGATTCTATGGTGATACGAGTTCACTGAGATCTCACGGCCCACAGTAGGAGGTTTGAATGTTTTTGCAATATACGGCTGATAGAGTTTGGGAAATGCGCAGAAAGTACAAGTACTATGCATGTGCCATCTAATCATTGATCATACGACCTAGATGCTCATATCACCGCAGTGTGTAATTAAGCTACGGGGAGCACCTAATATGAGCACCGGGGAGCCGTTGGATCGAAGATGCAGCGGCACACACGAGGCCTGAATGTTTTATTTGCAAAACAACCTTTGGAGAGTTTGGAAATTGTGCATAATTACAAAGACTACTCCCAAGCCATTGGATCTCACTTCCAACGGTGTAAAAACTCGTATCACCATAGTATGTAAGTTGCAGGGTGGATGTGATATTCTATGCCACTGTCATTTTTGTTCATAAACTTGCAAAATGCGTGTAACTTGTGCCGTTACTTGTCTAATCGGGCAAAGTGTTTGTTCAAAAAAACCATCCTACACTGAAATATCGGAACAGCACACGGGGGTCCCACTTGGCATTAATCAAATTTGGACCTAAAACTAACAAATCTGAAAGACGAAATTCGAACTGGCAACCTGGACTACAAAGCGTAAGTCGATAGCCTGAAAAAACGAACGGTTGTTGGCTTTGTCCCATAACTTGATTTTATACAGTACTTGCATTGAGTAGAGTAGAGGGAGTGCCTCGTCAACACGTGCATGACCGTTGTCTCACTTACTGGTGGGTCCCAGGTCTGCGATCTCAATCTCTCTTCTCTCCATTGTCTAACCTTTGCACGGGCACACACGAAGAGCGGCGCTAGCTTGCCGTGGTCATATTACAACTAAAAAAATCTTGGAAAATAGAAGAATCACCTAGAACAAGAGACAACGTGGCTGGTCGAGACGGAGCTAACCGTGCCATGTTTGCATGATGAAGCTGTGTGGCCAGTGGGGTGTTTTCGACCGACTGGCTGGGTCCTGAGGTCGAACCATAGGTACTACATCTGATACAGTATATTTTTACATGCACATTTTTCCTCCCTGCCGAGACGTGGCACACCCTACCGCGCGGTTTTGGGGTCCTCCCGGGTGGTGCACGCATATATTCTTCCTAACGTGGGATGCCCTACCGCATGTTTTGTGGGTCCTCCTCGGTCATAGCGCCGAAGCAAGTAAATGAGTCGTCAAATCACGAAAGACCACCTTTCCCGCCAAGTACATCAGTGAAGCACAGTGGCTAGCTAGTTGGGCTAGTTCGACCGATTAGCTAGGCCGCTGCCACATTTGTTTTTTCACCCCTTTTTTATCTACTTGCCGGTAGGTAAATTTAAATATCCACCGCGGTGTTGCTCTGGTGTTTGGGTGCGGCAGGATTTTTAATTTTTTGATTGACGGGAGCAGGCGCGGAAGGATTTTTAATTTTTTGATTGACGGGAGCAGGCGCGGCAGCAATTAGTCACGATGACTCCGCCTGTAAAAACCCACTGCTACCTGATGTGAGAAGTTGTCGACTGGTGTTTTACCGTGGGGAAAACCAAAAGATTCCCCGCTCCTCGGCTGGCTCCCTCCGCCTTCCCGTAGATTGCATTGCCTTTCAGCCGTTTTGCCCCCTTTGCTGCCTCTCCCCATTGCTTCTACCTGGTGCCATGGCGGCGCAGCAGATCACGGAGTCCGAGATGAGGTGCCTGACACAGGATCTCCATGCAAAGGATGCGGAGCTCAGGGCCAAGGACGTGGAGCTCCGTGAGCTCAAGGAGGAAAGGAGTGCCATGCTCCTCCGTTATGTGCGGGAGTTCACGAAGCTTCAAAAGCGCCAGGCGTCCACCACAGTGATGCTCGAGGCGTCGGCAGCGTTGCTGCAGAAAGCGGGAGATACGATAGGCCGTCAGGGGAGCCGGCTGGAGCACGAGCGGGCTGATCGTGACGAGGTCCAGGATCGCCTCAGCCACTTGGTGAACCAAGTTGCCACGCATGTGTTGCGGCTGCGTGATGCCTACTGTCGTGCCAGCGCGATGATGCCGGCCATCGGGCTAAACCCGTTCGACCACCTGGTCGACTTCAACGAGTTGCGGCTTCCTGACCTGGTCTCCTTCTTCACCTATTTCTCCGAGGAGGTGAGCCGTCTCCGCGCGATGGTGGGGGCTGAGCTGGACAAGGAGGGGTTGCATGCTGTCGTCGCCATTGTCAGACGAATCCTTTCAGGGCTCTGTCACCAGAATCCATTTGTGCCATTGGACGCTGTCTTTGACGAGCTGGCTCCCGTCGACCGGGAGCGGGCTCTTCAGGCGGTTGCACCCTGCATCACAAACGTCGTGCACCTCGAGAAGCAGAGGGACTTCGGTGGTGTTTAGGTGCCCTCTGCATGGGCATGTCCATGTCTCGGCGCAACATGACCGTTGGATCAAACTCAGACGATGCAGATCAGTCACTGTAGCACAAAGCATGTGGGTGTGTTTGGTTGCATTCTCATCTCAATAGTTGTTTCCTCTTCATGTATTTTTGTCAACCTACTAGTGTGGACTCATGCACCCTTCATGCACTCTGCCAAACACCCCAAAGTGGGTCGAGAAGGGAACTTTTGCTCCCATCCCGTTCACCCTTCATACACCCTGTCTAACACTATTGGATGTGCTTCATATGGTTCATGTTTCGTGGAGTACTGTAGCACTGTACTCTCCATGCACTGTGGACCTAGTTTTGTTAACATTGATCTCACCATTCATTCTCGACCGGACAGTCGAAAAAGGGTACTATGTTACATATAGGAGTAGTTGACATGTGCACAACATCATTTGTTACCATCATATCTTACTACACTAGCAACAAGATTGTTTAGTACCGACGTATGAACCACTGCACATGCCTAGTAGTAGGAGCACTGTGTATGTTCAAGTGGCTGCTGTGTTTCGCGCTCCTCCGTCGTAAGAGTGGAAACGCTTGCTGTAATCATTTTTTCTTCAGAATGAAAAACAGTGGACACGCTCTACCATGAGGATCCTCCTCCAGCCATGCACTAAATTACTCACTTTCGCCGATGTGTGGGACAGCCAGCACCTGGGTCCACCAGCCATGCACTAAATTACTCCGTAGTAGAGTGACGGTGGACTACCCTAATCGAACCGCCGCAGTAATGCCCAATGAGCCGTCAAATCACAAAACCCCCTCCTTTCCAGCAGTAAGTTGGACGGACGAAGCAACCATCATTTCACTCTTCTCTCTCAGCTTCCTCTCTTGAAGAAAACCCCCACTCGCTTCGCTTCTCCCTCAACTCGTTCCTCCTTTCACTCTTCTCTCTCAGCTTCCTCTCTTGGATGGACGCTGGAGCACCGGCCGACGTGATGTCTATGGCTCTGGCCAAAACCGTCGAGGCTCATGGTATGAAGAAGCGCAAGCACCCCGCTGAGACTACCGCGGACAAGCTCAAAGCCATCGCCCTGTCTAAGCCCCCCTCTCCGGGATCCCTCATTAAGCAAGTCCAGGTAATGTCTCTTGTTGACGATCTTTTTCTCGATCTTGATCGTGTTTTTTCATCTAACACGCAGTACTAGTACTGGTAGTACAACTTTCTGGGTGATCTTGCATGTGATTTTAGTGTGCCAAATGACGGATCTAAATTCCTCTTTTGACCAAAACATGCGAGAGGTTGACAGTGATTTCTTATAGATTACTTTCAACTACTCCCTCTGTCCCAAATTTCTTGTCTTAGATTTGTCCAGATACGGATGTATCTAATACTAAAATGTGACTTGATACATCTGTATCTAGACAAATCTAAGACAAGAATTTTGGGACGTAGGGAGTACTTTATGAACATCATGCTACCTTTTAGCAGGGTATATTCGCCTCAGTAACTTGTGTTATGGATATTGCATGTAATCCCTCTGCTCTCATGCCTTTGAAGACATGTTCTAGTGTCTTTGTTCACTCATTTATGTGCGTATATGTGGTCATATATGGAGCATAATATCGAAAATCATCTGATATTTCTAAACGGAGGTAGTAATAAAATATGGTTTCTGTTTGAATTAGAACCAGGTCCGCGGTGGAGATGAAGTTCCCAAAGTCATGCCGTGTGAACTGGAAGACCTGATGATGAGTTCTACTGCTGAACTATCCAGCTACTGTGTCTTTGTCGCCACGTGTCCTGAACTAGTGTTTTCCTGTAGCATTATTGTCAGGCGTGTTCTCGAGGATGTACTTGACCACCACAATTTCCTGGTTGTGCCTTCGATTACGAAGGGTGTGGTTCTTGTAAAGCTTCCCAACAAATCTAATGCGGCATGTCTTCATCATCAGATTTATGAGTGGAAAGACCACTCTATTAGGTTCTCCAAGGTTGACAAGATGGTGATGGTGCATGTAGACATCTCACACGAAGTCCATGGCCTAGTCAGTTATGCGGGGTTCATCCCGTAGGTCGGTGGCAAGAAATAGTCTGCAGAGTTTAGTTAGTGCAACTTTGCTTGTCTGTAGTAAGTACTATTGTTCAGTACTTGATTTGTGTTTGTGAACCCTGTATTGTTTATTAGTACTGCCGCTTTTGGTGTGTGGTCAGTCCTGAGAACGGTCTATGTTAATGTCTGTCCACTCAATTCAGTCTGTACATTTTGAAGTATCCAGATCATATTTTTGTGAGGACAGTTTATCAATTATGGTTACACTCCAATATCTGTATGCATTGCAGGGTTTATCGCACCCACCAGGATTTCCAGTCCCATGGATGTTCGGTCCATAAGATTTTTCACGACCTTTGGACTGTCCTGCTTGTGGGAGTAGGCGGGGCCCCTGCATGCCACACGTAGTTGGACGATCAATCTTCTGTTTAGTACTTCAACATAGTGATTTCCTGGTAAGGATTCACTCGTGTCACATCAAGTAAATCTTATTGATTTACTGTCTAAATCCTATTGATTTAATATCATGTTTTCTTTCTTTTCCTGCAATTTTACGATGCAGGTTTTTCCATGTGACATTCATCACAGAATAAACCGTTTTGTTTTCTTTATGATGGCTATTTTTGCAGGTTTTAGTTCTTATGTCGTGTCGTAACGAAATCACTGTCCATCACTTATATTACTGGAAAAAATTGGATCAGTCTGTTGTCTGAGTACAAGCTGAATCACTATGATGAATTGCAGTTTGGTTTATCAAAAACACCACAATTAGTCCTTCTCGCGTTTAAAAGAAATGAAGAAAAAAACTGGATCACGGTCATGGATCCTAGTCAAGTTAGAAAGATGATCATAGCAGACCAGACACGATCGCCGCTGTCTCGCACAGATCGAGCACCGGCAGTTGCTCTAGCACTGACAGCGGCACCAGCTCAGTCTGATCCAGCTGAGGATTAGGCACCGACCGCGTCAGCGGATCAGTCTGATATACCAGAGGATCGAGCATCAACACGGGCAGCTGCTCCGACACCGGCACCAGCTCTACAAGGAGCACCATCTCTGGCAGCAGCGGCAGCGGCTTCGGCACCTACACCAACACTTGCACTTGCATCTGGTCCGGCCCATGCAGTTGCACCGGCAATAGACTGGGCTGCAGTTCGCACTTCATATACCAAAGTCCTTACAAAAACCGACATGTCCACCTTCTTTGTAAGCATTGGCCGCCCAAGTGCTTCGTTCTTTTTTATTTCCATGTTGTTTCACATGATTCACTGTGTTGATCTAACTGTTTCGGTATGTCTTCTTGTTTGCAAACAGAGAATTCCTAGAGCAATGAGGGAGTCGTTCAACAACCCGGGCGACTGCGGCCAAGTTTCTCTTACCACACGCAGCCTTGGTGTGAATGAACCTGCTCAATATACTGTAAGTCCAAAGGATGGTCGCATGATGATTGATGCTAACGGATGGTCAAGGTTCAAATCTAAATCATATCTTGCGGTAGGGGATGATGTCAAAATCGAACTTTCTCTGCAAGGAGAGCTGGTCCAAATCAACTTTGAAATTCTTCAGTAGCAGCACTATCGTGGTGGGCGCACGGCAGATGCCAAGGAATGGCTAAAGAGAGGAGGAGGCTCAAGGGCGCTGGTCGGCTTTGGAGGCGAGGTTGATATGCGCGGGCGCGAGACGTCGGACATACCCAGGTTCGGGGCTCTCCGGAGAGATAACACCCCTAGTCCTACCGAGTTTAGTTGGATGGTTAATTGTACAATGTTGCTCCTGGAGATGTTTGGAGGAGGAAGGAGGCTGGCCAAGGCTCCGGCTGCTCCTTCTCCTTGGTGTCGCTATGTGGTGGCTAGTCCTATCTGGCTTGCTCTATCTTGTGTGGCTTGGCATGCCGTGTGTGTCGTATGTCTCTGTTGAATATCTTGTGTCCTCTCTTCCTTGTTGGCGTGGACTCCTGGGGGGTTTTATAGACCAACCCACCCAGGGTTACAATGGTAATATGCCGAGTCGGTGGGTCCGTATTGTCGGCGTCCGGGGTGCCGGGCTGGGTCCCGCTTCGGGGCTTGTGGTTCGTCGGTTCCCCCTAGGTGCGGGCCCCGCGTGCCTTGGGGGACTGTGCACCGTCTTGTCGATCGTCATGGCGTGGCCGGGTCGAGTCGCGCACAGTGTTCTCCGTCAGGCCTCCGCTTGCTGTCGTCAGCGGTAAGGGCGGGAACACTGTTGCCATGCCAGCCCTGGTCAGCGGGTAGGTAAGGGGCACTGTTGCCACGCTCTGGCTAACCACGGGCATGGGCGGGGGCACTGTAGTCTTGGTCATCAGTGACTGAGGTCTCGTCCCATCGTACGACCTGGATGGGACGGGACCTGAGTTGCCTTGCGCCAACCGCTGCGGCCGGGTTGACATAGCTTGCCGAGTCGAGGGTCTTGGCCGGGTTGCGCGCCTTGCCGGGTCAAGCGACCCGGCCTGGCGCACGCCAGTTTGCGAGGCGATGTGGGCCCCACTGTTTTTGAAACAGATTCGGGTTCTGTTGCCTGCCCAGGGTTCATCCCCCCGACAGTAGTCCCCGAAGCTGTGAAGGTCCGCCGTCTTCAAATGAGTGGGCCTTCGTAGCTTCCCCCTTGAGCAAGGCGGAATCTGCGAACGCCGGGTCTGGCAACACCCACTGTGTGCCGGTTTTTTTTAGAAACCGGATCGCGGCATCCCAGTCGTGGCGGGAACCAAGGAGTCCGCCGAATCTTGAGGTGATCCCTCGGGCTTGGTGGTGGCGCCACGTAGTGCCCGGAAGCAGGAGGGGCCTGACAGGCCACGCGCGTGACGGGACCGGGCGAGTGGCCGGGGGCCCGCCGCCACGCGCCCTTGGCCACGCGTGCGGATTTATTGCGGCGTCTGGGGGCCGGTTGCACTTCCCCGCACAGTTAGTGCTTGTGTACGTGCGCACTTATTGCGGGGTAGTGGAACGGGCGCGTGCAGACGATCCTACTTCCCCACGTTTGAACTGGGGCTTATTAATTTCGGGGGGCAAGGGGGCGGCGGGCATTATTCTCGCTCGCACCCTCCTGTCCCCCTGCTCTCGCCCTGCTCCTTGCTACTGACGGACAGCTGCGCCCGCAGCCCCAAGCAGAGCTCTTCTCCGTCGTCCTTCTTCCTTCCGCTTCCATCCATGGTGCTGCCGTCGGGCTCTTGGATGGGTTCCAATGTCACCAACAACGACATCACGCAGCTTCGAGCTTCGCAGCGCTTTCCGCGGGAGACGGACATTGGTGTCCGTCTGTCGCGCGCCGAGCAAAGGCACCGACCCGAGGGGCAGGAGCATGTCGTCTCCCTTACCCACTTCGAGCGCGGGCTTGGGCTACCGGCGAGCACCTTCTTCGCGCCATTCTGGAGTTCTTCGGGCTTCAGCCGCACCATCTCGGCGTCGGCGCCATCGTCCAACTCTCCGGCTTCGTGATCCTGTGCGAGGGGTACCTGGGGGTCGAGCCGATGATCGACCTCTGGGCGCGCTTCTTCTCCTTGAAGCAGCAGGGCCCGTCGACGGGGAGTTCACCGACTGCGGCACCATTGTCATCTCCAAGCGGTCGGGGGCAGATTTCCCCAAGATTCCGCTCGAGGATTCTGCCAAGAAGTGGCAGAATTCCTTCTTCTACGTCTGCAATCTTGGCATGGACCACATAAATCTCCCCCCTTTTGCCTTGGCGCCGCCACGGGCGAAGACAAACTGGGGCTACTCGCCATGGCGCCCGTCGCAGGAGATCGTCAACCTCTGCGAGCGGGTGACGGTGATGATGACGCAGGAGGGGCTCACTGGCATGGATCTTCTCGCTGTGTTCATCACCCGCCGGATCCTCCCGCTTCAGAGGCACTCCTGCCTCATCGGCGAGATGATCGGCCTGCAGGACCCCAACTGAATGGCGTCGACGCGGCTGTTTGGGGAGCAGGCTGCGCGCGCCATCAACGCCATCTCCGGGGCCAATCTTGGAGAGGATTGGCGATTCGGCAAGGCACCGTATAGCCAGGCGAACCCGTCGCCGCAGGTGAGCATCTGGTCTCCTTACTTTGCTGCCGCACATCTTCTTGTTCGTCCCGATGCGTCGCGGGAGGTTCTTCTGAATGCGAGCTGGCATCCTTACGCCCGGGCTCCGCTACAGGTGCGCCAGTGGCACCAGAGGAGCCCGCGGCCCAATGCGGCAAGGAGGTGGCCGAGTCCGACGCCTGTGCTATGCGCCAAGCCGGTAAGCTTCGAGTCTTTCTCTTCTTCATTTTGTCTTTATTTGTTGCCCGTGTCGCGGTGAAGGCGATGCTGACGCCTGTTGCTTGGTGTAGAGGCATTGGGCGGGGGAGGCGGCGATGCGGGCGGAGCCGGGTCCTCACATGGGGCGCCGCCGAGCCGCCCGCATGGCAAGGACAGCGTCGCGCCGCGACCCCGCGGATTGAAGCGCGCAGCGGACCCGACCGAGCCCGGAAGCCCGACCAAGAAGAAACGCGCGAAGCCGACCCCGGTCCCGGTCTTGATGGGGTAAGTTCTGTTCGCCGCTTGCACCTGGATTTCCTCTCTTTTTTGCTTATTTTGCCTTCTTCTTCAAGTTGCCGATCACGCTGGCGAGGGCGGCGGTGGAGGCTGCGGCCACCGAGGGGACCGCGTTCCGTAGGAGCCGGTCCGACCTCATCGCTCTGACCGGGGAGGAGGGACGAGGCGACTCGGACCTCGGCCTGGACCCAGACGACGCCGAGGCCTTGGCCTGGCATGACAGGAACCGGGCCGAGGCGGAGCTGGAGGCGGCGTCGGTCCGGGCTTGGACCGACACGGCGGCGGCGTGGGCGTGAGGCAGCACGGAGCCGGCCTGGCGTGAGATGCCGGAGGGCATGGTGGTGGAGGCGACGGTTTTTGAACCATCATCGGTGAGGGAGCACGGCCGTGGGGGCCGGTCCGAGGTGGTGCTCCTCGACCAGGAGGTCGTGGAGGTGGGGGGCGATACCCTGCCGCGAGCCGACATTGTCAAGCGCGCTGGGGCTGATGGTGGTGGAGGCGGCGTCCCGGAGGGGCCGCCGCAGGCGGTGGCGCGGGAGGCGCCGTCGGCTATGGAGGAGGCACCGCAGGCGACGGTGCCTGAGGTGGCGACGCAAGGCGCCCCGGTGTCCAGATCGCCATCGGCGCCGGAAGGGGCGTCACAGGAGGTGCTGGCCGCGTCGCAAGCGGCCAGCGGGGGGCACGCCTTGGTGCCCCAGCAGGGCGGGCGACGAGCTGCCATGCCGCAGCCCGCGCGGAGCGGGGGCGCGGTCGTCTTCGGGCCCCAAACCCAGGAGGAGGAGGCGCTGGATGCCATCAGCCGCCATCTGCGAGGCCGGACGGAACGTCTTGAGGCCTTCGTCCAGGCCGAGACGGAGCGGACCCGCGACCTGGAGCGTGCCGTCCTGGTAAGTCCTTCTTCTCGTTGTTTTCTTGTGAATTTATCTCTGTGAGGGCGCGCCAGCGCACCCACTGGGTGTAGCCCCCGATATTCGGGCCAACTGTGTAACAGTTGGGCCAAATCTTAGGCCTTGTGTTGACTTTGGTCTTCTTTTCAGCACCTTGACGCCTTCTGGGTTGCCGCCTACAACCGGCTCCTGGGCAAGCATCGGGGGCTTAAGGAGCAGCTTGCTACCAAGGAGGATGAGCTTTGCGCCGCAGCAGGTACTTTGCTGAGCTCTTCTCTTCTAGTGGGGGTGCGCTAGCGCACCCACTGGGTCTAGCCCCCGAGATTCGGGCCAACTGTGTAACAGTTGGGCCAAATCTTAGGCCTTGTCTTATTTTTTTCTTCCTGCTAAGTTCTTCTTCTTTGCAGCCGAGGTGATGTCTTGGCGGACGCGGCTGTGCCGGGCCGGTCATCACTATGACCGGCTTGTTGCTACTTCCAGCCGTCTTGGCATCGAGGCGGCGCAGGTGAGGGCGGAGGCGGCCGCGGCCCGGCGGTCTCTTGACGAGGCCAGCCGGCTGCACGAGCAGCTGGAGGGTCACAAGAGCCGCCTCGAGGCCGAGGTGGAGCATCTTAAGGCGGTGGAGGCGCAGGAGGCCCTGGTCGAGGCGGACCAGCAGCGCGGCCAGCTGGCCGACGACAAGGGCCGGCTCCAGGCCGAGGTGGAGCGCCTGCGGGAGCAAACCACTACGGCGGACGAGGCCCGCCAGGCCGAGGCTCGCCGCCGTGAGGCGGACGAGAAGGCGACCGAAGACAGGGATGCCGAGCTGAAGGCGGCCCTTGCTAAGGCGGCCGACCTGGAGAGGGTGCTCGGGGAGCGGGACCGTGTCTTGGAGCGGGAGCGATGTGGTACGTTGCTCGAGGCGCAGCACCTGGAAGAGTCCTTCTCCAGTAAGTGCTGCTTCTTTGTTGTTTGCCGGGTCGGGACCCGTCCCTTTCTTCCTTGTTGCCCTTCTGACTTGCTTCGTCTTTGGCTGCAGGGGCCTTTCCGGAGACGCAGCGGCTGGCGGAGGAAGCCGTCCACTATCAGCGCGACCCGACTGGCGTTGTTGGGTCCGGGATGGATCTGCTGACGGCTTGGACCTTCCCGGAGATTGTTGCCGCTGCTGAGGCCCGGCTGTGGGCCTTGGGAACGCAGATGGAGCGGCTGTCCCGAGCCGGTACCGCGACGACGGCGGCCTTGTGGCCGGGTTCCGTCCGTCCGTGCAACTTCTCGCGTCTGGCGCGCTAGTTGGAGATGGGCCCGGATCGCCTTAGCGACTGGCGCATTTCTGCCGCCCGGGCCGGTGCTAAGATGGCGCTCCGGATCGCCCCGGATCGCGCCGTCTTGGCATCCAGATCTTCAGTTGATGCAGGAGCAGGCCGGCCGGATCGCCTCCCGGGCCAGCTACATCGCCGAGTTCGCTTTCCATGACGAGTTCCATCCGGAACGGATGGAAGACGGCGCGGCCATGGCTGGCGACGACTACGGCTTGCTTCTTCGCGACCCGGAGGGCAGCTCGAAGGAGACGGGCGTCTACGGCGACGCGGAGGTCGAAGAGGACACCGGTGCTTCGCTGGACCCGGAGGCCGGCCGGGGGGAGCCGTCAACATCGCGGCGTGGCGCTGGGAGTGCCTGAGAATCTTTTGTAGGAAATTCTGTCAAGTAGCAGGTCCACCCACCCACTGGGGGTTTTCAGGGTGTAATGAACTCGGGTCGATGGACTTTGCTTGAAACATTTATGTGTAAATGTTGTGAGTGTTTATTTGCTTTTTGCCTTCTGCTTTTTTCGAACTTATTTCATGC